>NC_057800.1:235881636-236048283 GCF_018294505.1 Triticum aestivum
GCACTCAGTTTCAGGCTTTGGTCCAGACTTGGGTTTTTCACTTGAGTAGCAACTTGCTTGCCATTCTTCTTGAAGCTCCCCTTCTTCCCTTTGCCCTTTTCTTGAAACTAGTGGTCTTGTCTACCATCAACACTTGATATTTTTCGTGATTTCTACCCTCGTCGATTTCAGCATTACGAAGAGCTTGGGAATCGTTTCCGTTATCCCTTGCATATCATAGTTCATCACGAAGTTCTACTAACTTGGTGATGGTGACTAGAGAATTCTGTCAATCACTATTTTATCTGGAAGATTAACTCCCACTTGATTCAAGCGATTGTAGTACCCAGACAATCTGAGCACATGCTCACTTCTTGAGCTATTCTCCTCCATCTTTTAGCTATAGAACTTGTTGGAGACTTCATATCTCTCAACTCGGGTATTTGCTTGAAATATTAACTTCAACTCCTGGAACATCTCATATGGTCCATGACGTTCAAAAACGTCTTTGAAGTCCTGATTCTAAGCCGTTTAAGCATGATGCACTAAACTATCAAGTAGTCATCATATTGAGCTAGCCAAATGTTCATAACATCTGCATTTGCTCCTGCAATAGGTTTGTCACCTAGCGGTGCATCAAAGAAATAATTCTTCTGTGCAGCAATGAGGATAAACCTCAGATCACGGATCCAATCCGCATCATTGCTACTAACATCTTTCAACTTAGTTTTCTCTAGGAACATATCAAAAATAAAACAGGGGAGCTAAACGTGAGCTATTGATCTACAACATAGATATGCTAATACTACCAGGACTAAGTTCATGATAAATTAAAGTTCAATTAATCATTACTTAAGAACTCCCACTTAGACAGACATCCCTCTAATCTTCTAAGTGATCACGTGATCCATATCTACTAAACCATGTCCGATCATCACGTGAGATGGAGTAGTTTCAACGGTGAACATTACTATGTTGATCATATCTACTATATGATTCACGCTCGACCTTTCGGTCTCCGTGTTTCGAGGCCATATTTGTTATATGCTAGGCTCTTCAAGTTTAACCTGAGTATTCCGCGTGTGCAACTGTTTTGCACCCGTTGTATTTGAACGTAGAGCCTATCACACCCGATCATCACGTGGTGTCTCAGCACGAAGAACTTTCGCAACGGTGCATACTCAGGGAGAACACTTATACCTTGATAATTAGTGAGAGATCATCTTATAAAGCTACCGTCGAACTAAGCAAAAATAAGATGTATAAAATATAAACATCATATGCAATCAAAGTATGTGACATGATATGGCCATCATCATCTTGTGCCTTTGATCTCCTTCTCCAAAGTATCGTCATGATCTCCATCGTCGGCATGACACCATGATCTCCATCATCTTGATCTATATCAATGTGTCGTCACATGGTTGTCTCGCCAACAATTGCTCTTGCAACTATTGCTATCGCATAGCGATAAAGTAAAGCAATTATTTGGTGCTTGCATCTTATGCAATAGAGAGATAACCATAAGGCTTTTTCCTGTTGCCGATAACTTCAACAAAACATGATCATCTCATACAACAACTTATATCTCATCACGTCTTGACCATATCACATCACAACATGCCCTACAAAAACAAGTTAGACGTCCTCTACTTTGTTGTTGCAAGTTTAACGTGGCTGCTACGGGCTGAGCAAGAACCATTCTTACCTACGCATCAAAAAAACCACAACGATAGTTTGTCAAGTTGGTTTTGTTTTAACCTTCGCAAGGACCGGGCCCGGGGGCTACTGTCGGCGTTCTAGGAATGGGGGTCGCCTGCCTGCGGCCTGCGGCGTGGCTCGAGTGGGGGCCCAGTGCGGCCCACCTTCATCATCTCAAGCTCAAGACCCTCGCAAGGGGCCAAGCCTTGCGGGGTGGACGACAGGAGGATTCCTCAGGAGCAGCCTCATCAGGCAGGCTCGCGAGGAGGGGGAGAGATCAAGGCAGGGGTGCCTCGCGAGGAGCCCGTGACACAAGCCATGACGATCGATATTAGGCGGGCGCCAGGTGGGCGCTGGCCTGCGCAGTGTCCTTGTTTCCCCTTCGGTGCAAAGGGAGCAAGCACAGGCCAAGGCATGGGGCAAAGGTTACCATTCCAGTGCAACGAGACCAAGACCAGTAGAGCGGCAGGATGGAGGTCACCGTGGAGCCCAAGACGGCGTCATCACCAGTGCTTTTGGTAGCCGAAGACCACCTTTGTTCAGGATAACTTCTACTAGATGTTCCCCTTCAAAATGGCCAATTGTTGGCGCCCTTCCCGCTCATTTTTTGGGAAGAGGACCAGGGCCTCTATAAATAGGACTAGCCCCCGAGGTCCAAAGGAGGGGTCCAGGGAGAAGAAAGAGAGAGAAGAGAAAGAAAGAGAGAAAGACCCCGGACCAAGTAGAACATACCACACCAGCTCAAGAACACCTCTCGCAATGTCGTTCTTCCCCTGTATTGTTCGTCATCAGTCCCTGAGGCAATCTACTACACCACACACTGGAGTTGGGTATTACACCACATCGGTGGCCCGAACCAGTATAAACCTCGTGTCCCTTGTGTGTTCTTCTTTCTAGCCTAGATCTCTTGCGAGCCATAGAAGCACGAGTCGGTAGGGGAAAGATCTCTATGCGCACCCCAGAGTTGGAACCTTAAGGGTCTGCTGGAACCCGAAATCCGACACCTTCAACCACCTCAGCCTAGCCCAGACGGGGGCAAGGCAAGGGCTCGTGAGCTTCTGATGGCCCTAGCCGGAGTTTGGAATGGCAGTCCCCACCGGAGCTTGGAGCAGAGGGTTGAGCATGCCGACATCAACAAACACCCATCGCGTGCGGAACTCGCTCGCGGATGAAGGGAGCTCGAAGTCAATCCCCATGCCTGCTGTCGCAGCAACGGCCTGGAAGCCCACACACCCTGAGCTCTGCCGGGCACCGGTGAGATGCAGCAAGAAGAAGTGGCAGAAGAGTGCCACGGAGGGGGTGATGCCCACCATGGCCTCACACACGAAAGCAAAGATGGCAAGAAGGGTCACAGATTGAGGGTCGAGATGGAGCATGTGGATTTGATAGTGCTCGAGCACCGCGTTGAAGAAGGCGGAGAAGGGAGGAAGCAGGCCAGCCTAGAGGGCGTCAATGAAGATCGGAACCTCGGAGACTACGAGAGCCATGCTGGAGCGAGACGCAGGCCAGGCCGGTGTCTCTCCCCACTCGTTGAAGCTGGAGGCAAGCATGGGGCACACCTTGCCCATGGCCTCGTCATTGAGCACCCGAGGCTGGCCGAGCGCCAGCTCAAAGGATGGAGACGTAGTTGGCGAGGACAGAGGTTTCTTCCCCTTTTGAGCTTGCTTCGGCGCCATGGCGGTGAAGCGGGCGAAGCACTAGTCGGATTGAGGAGGCGGAGCAGGGCGTCGAGGAAGCAGGGAGATTGGGAGATTGGAAGAACCAGGCGTGGCGAAGGAAGAATAACTGTAACATCCCAAAATTCTAAATTTTGGAATGTTATAATAAATACATAGATTTGACTGAATGTTTGATTGTTGTGTGATTGATTGACTGAAAGTGAGTAATATTCGAAACTTTTTCAAAGTTAAATGAGAGGGAATAAAAGGACTTCCCCAAACTTTCATCTTTGCTTTCTGATCTCCATGAATTCAAATTCTTTTCAAATACAAAACCCTTGAGTGAAGATGATATGACTTCTTCCATTTAATTAAATGAAAGGGTATTTGAAAGTATTTGAATTTCATTTGGAACTATTTTCAAATTTAGAAAACTTCAAGCAACTCAATGATTTTCATGAGGGAAGATAAAATGACTTCTTCAGAATATATGAAATATGAGTTGGGAGTTTAAAAGGATCAAATTTAAAGTCCTTTTGGAAATTATTTTCAATTTGGAGTTATTTGGGTTTTATTCAAATTATTTTTCTCCAAAAATAAAATATACGGAAAATAGGGTAACATGATTCCCTACATAAGAAAATTAGAGAGAAATAAATTTGAATTAATTTTGGTATTTTTAAAATGATTTTTATTGGATTTTATTAGATTATTAGCGCTCTTTGAATTATCTGAATTTGTGTGGATTTTATTTGGCATTATAAAAATGTCCATGTTGTAGAAAATATTTTTCTAAAAATTTTGATATATTATATGCCTACGTTATATTTTATTTTATTTGCATTTATTTTATTTCTTCTATCTGCAAAATTATTTAAAAAAAAACTTCTGGACCGACCGGACCGGGCCGGCCCGGCCAGCCAGGCCACGGCCCCGCCGGCCCGACGCCGTGCCTCGCCCGTCTTCCAGCTCGGGACGGAGTCCCGAGCGAGCACGCACCGCCGCCGCCGTGCCCGACCTCGCCACCTCGCGCCTTGCCCCCTCCTCCACGCTTTGGAGCCGCCCCGCCCTCCTATAAAGCGCGCCCCGGGACCCCCTGGATTCCATTTTTGCCGCCGCCTCGAGCCGCATCGCGTCGCCGCCGCCGCCCCAATGAGATCCGCCGCCACCGTCTCCTCGCCTCCCTGCGCCGTAGCCGCCGCCTTCGCGCCGCCCCCAATGTCGCTGCTTCGTGTCGTCGCCGCGCAGCCCACGCCGCCCTCGCCTCCGCCTGCACGCGCCGCCGCTCGGCCTCGCCAGAGTGACCGTCGTCGCCGGTTCTCCAACGACAACTGCTGCCGACCGGTATAAGCCCGACCCCGGTCTGATCCGGTTTTCTTTCAAGCTTGGTTTTTTAAAAAAACCTAAGACTTGATCTGTTTTTTCTAGGTTTTATTAAATAGCGAACATTCGTTTGTTTAGATCGGTAGCGAACCATTTTCGTTCGTTAGGTTCTATTAGCGAGCGTTCGCTCGATAGATTTTTTTCTTTTTCTTTTATTTTCAGTCAGGGACCTGTTAGTAGTTATTTCTTTTACAGTTTAGTCCCTGGTTTTCAAACGGTCACAACTTTTACACCGTTTGTCCAAATCCAACGAAACCAACGCCCACTTCTTAGTTATGATCCCCTCTATCCAGTAATCCAACTCAAACATGTTTTTAAAATTTTAAAATTTTGAATTAGACCAGATTTGAATTCAAACTTCGTTTGATCATAACTTGAGTTTCGTAGGTCAGTTTGAGTTGATTCTTTTTGCTATTTGAAGCTCTTGACCTAAAACTTCTGATAAGGCCAAATTCATATAATTTTGGTACTATTAGAAATTTGTTTTATGTTGCAAATTTTTTTTCTTGGTTTTGTTGTTTTCCGATTTGTTCTTCGTTCTTTCCAATCTTTTCAGTGATTGCTTATGTGTGGTTACTATTGCTTTCTTACGATAGATTGACCGGAGTGTGACGAGTAGAACTATCAAGAGTTTTGAGTGCAAATTATCTTCATCAACATACCATGAAAGTTCACACTTTGATCATATCCCTTTTCATACCCAATTTTTATGCATTAGTTTCACCCTCAAACATTGCATGGTTAGGATGTGATTAATATGTGGGTTTTGGGAAGTAGATGAGGTAGTACCTATTACCTGTTTTATTATCAAACCCTTGGGAGTTACTTCTACGTTTGCTTGTTATGCCATCCTATGCTAGTAGACATGGATTGGGTGAGTGTATCCATGATAGATGTGAGATTGTTAAATTAATGGTTTATTTAAGGTGGCAACTTAAACACACATCTGGGTGGATTGAGGCACCTGGGTATTCCAGTGATTGCCTGTTTTTCTTTATGGACCGCCACCCAGGCTCAAAGGGATCATGAGATTATTCATACTAGAAACTTCCATATGCAGCCACAAGCTACTACAGGCTCTAGCATAGTTGACTAAGTCGTGCGAACTCTTACAGTGGTAGACTAGCATATGTAGGGGATGTAGGTTGGTACTGTCTACCCGATCGTAAGGTGCTAGCGCTTTGAAAGACTTTGTCTCGGTCATCCGTTTCTCAAACATCATGTAGTGCGAGAATCCCAACGGAGGAGATCGAGTCTTGTGGGGAAAAGTGCGCAAACTTCTGAAGAGTGTATAAACTAATCATGATTAGTCGTGTCACCGGTTATGGACAATCTTGATTATCTGGTTCTTGGATTATCATATTGATCTCATCACGTTACTCAAAATAATTTGTTGGGTTGTTAATGATTACTTTTAATTGGGATTGAGAGGGGGTTTACCTCTCAATGTTTTCAACAAACTTTGTAGTTAAATAAAATATATTCCTTTGCAGTAGGGAAAAATTGGCTTTTCGCAAAAACCTTACAACCATAGAGCTTTTTCCACCAGTGAAATATGCATGTAGTGATAGCCATTGTTCATCATTTCTCTATGGTGTGAATTTGCCAGTACATTCAATGTACTGACCCGTTGTGGCTGCAACGTCTCATGTTGCAGGATTTCCTACGACGAGTAAGTGATACGTTAGGGTTACGATTTCTACACTCAACTTTGCCATTGGTGTTGATGGGAAACCACAACCTTGTTACTTCCGCTATTTGGATTGAGGTAATAGTATTTACGTTACTTTATACACGTGATTTACCTCTGTTATAAATTCTTCGAGTACTGTGTGTGTCAGCATACCGATCCAAGGATGACACTTAAGAATAGAGACTTGATCCATTCGGGTCGGGTCGCTACAATAACTGTGCAAGAAGCGGGGCCGCATAGCCAGGCGGATTCAAGGGCAGCATGGGGAAGCGGAGGCGCCCACGTCCAATCAACCGCCACGTGTCAACCGAAGCCGCAAGCTTTTGGGGCTTGCGGTGCTCCGAACTTGACCCTTGGCTTCGCCGCCAAGCCAAGCCCGCGCGCACCTTGGGCCTGGGGGCTACTGTCGGTGTTCTGGGAATGGGGGTCCCCAGACTTGCCTGCTTGTGGCCCGCGGCGTGGTGGAGCGAGCAAGCCGTACGGCCCATCTTCACCAACAAGGCACCCAAGACCCTCGCGAGGGTCCGAGCCTCGTGAGGCGGACGATGCAAGACCTCCTCCCGAGCGGCCAAGTCAGGTAGGCTCATGAGGGGCGGAGATATCAAGGTGAGGCAAACCTCACAAGGCTCTCGTGACGTGAGCCATGATGATCGACGCCAGGCGGGCGCCAGGCGGGCGCCAGCGCGCACAGCGGCCTTGTTTCCTCTTTGGTGCAAAAGGGGCAAGCGCAGCCGCGGAGTACCGAGGCATCAGGCAAAGGTTGCCATTTCGGTGCAATAAGACCAAGTCCATGGACTGCAAGATGGAGGTCATCGTGGATCCCAAGATGGCGTCACCACCAGAGCCTTTCACAGGCGAAGACCGCTTTTGTCAGGATAGCTTGTACTAGTTGTCCCCCTTTAAATTAGCCCACCATTGTTGGCTCCCTTCCCGCTCGATATTTGGGAAGAGGACCAGTGCCTCTATAAATAGTACTAGCCACCACCATAGTAGAGAGAGGGGATCAGACCCAGAGACACACCACAAGTTCATACGCACAAGAAAACCTCAACCTCAGGAGGCTGTTCTTCCCCTGTATTGTTCATCATCAGCCCAAGAGGCAATCCACCACCACCACACTGGAGTAGGGTATTACACCACAACAGTGGCCCGAACTAGTATAAACCACGTGTCTTTCTGTGTTGTGAGTTCGTCAAGTTCGTCCGCGAGATCTAGCGAGCTAGAGCGTAGATCGGTAAGAGGGAAAGACTTCGCGCGCACCCCAGTGTTCGAACCTTAAGGGTTTGCCGGAACCTCACATCCGACACCATCTACTCCTTCTTTACAAAGGTGTGGATCATCCCAAAAGTAATGTCTTAAATCATAGAAAACCTTTTTATTTTCCTGGTATGTGAAACTAGGTGGTATAAATTTAGCAACAATGTAATTAGCATAATCAGCATACCATGGAGTATTACGAGAAGCATTTATGACAACTAGTTGTTCATCAAGAAAGCTATCATCTATAGGTAGTGGGTCATCAAGAACATTTTCTAACCTAGACAAGTTGTCTGCAACGGGGTTCTCAGCTTCGTTTCTATCAATAACATGCAAATCAAATTCTTGTAACAAGAGGACCCATCTAATAAGTCTAGGTTTAGCATCTTTCTTTTCCATAAGATATTTAATAGCAGCATGATTAGTGTGAACAGTTATTTTGGAATCAACAATATAAGATCTGAAGTTATCACAAGCAAATACAACTGCTAAAAATTCATTTTCAGTAGTAGCATAATTTCTCTGGGCACTATCTCACTACAGGAATGAGGAACTGTGCCGTCTACCATGGCAAACAGCAAAGGCATGCCTGGTGGACGACAAAGGCCTTTGTCGTCAGCCTGCAGATGGCAACACATCCAGCTGAACAAACTACGGCAAAGGCGTCTTTGCCTTCTGCTCGCAGACGGCAAAGATGCAAAGGCCTTTGCCGTCCGCCAGTAGATGGCAAAGATCCTAGACAGGACACGTGGCAGCTTAGGTTCGTTAAGGGGTTAACAACGTGCTTTGCTGTTTGCTGGCAGATGGCAAACATCTTTGCATATTTGCCGTCTGCGAGCAGATGACAAAGTCCCTATATAGGCCAGCCCAGGTAGCTGCCACATGGCATGCTATGACGTTTGCTCGCAGATGTCAAAGATGCAAAGGTCTTTGCCGTCTGCCAGCAGATGGCAAAGCTGCCAAATAGGCCAGCCCAGTGCACCCCAGGTTGCACAGGTAGCTGCCACGTGGCAGCTTTGACGTCTACTGGCTGATGGCAAAGCTCTTTGCCATCTGCCAGCAGATAGCAAAGAGCCTGTACAACCCCTTTTTGTCTTTTCTTAAATTCATTCAATTTGACAGAATTTCACAGATATATATATATATATATATATATATACACATTTAAAATAATTTTAACAAGCATACCAACAATAAGTTCCCAAGAACATATCCAACATACAATGGTTTGCAACAACATATCCATACATACATATCCAAAACAAGTTTCCAACAAGTTTCCATAAACAAACAGGAAGCACAAGGAGAAGAGTACACTCCATCAATGCAAGCTTTCTCATCTAAATAAAATCTGGAAATTGGGAAAGATGAAAGTTAGAAGAAGAAGACTAGCTAGAAGAAAAAGAAGAAAAAGAAGAAGAAGAATTTATCTTCTCTTTCTTTTCTCCTCTCCTCTTCTTTATCTTCTTCTTCTAACTAAGGTCGGTAAAATTGCCATTTTTTAGCTAAGCTAGGTAAAAATGCTAAGTGTGGGTCATTTTAGAGCTAAGCTAGGTAAATAGGTCATTTTGGAGCTAACCTAGGTAGTTATGCCTTTTTTAGCTAACTAAGCATATTTATTCATTTTGGAGGACAAAATGGTAAGTGGAGGTCATTTTAGAGCTATCTTGGTTACAATCGGTCATTTTGGAGCTAGGTAAGGTTATTTTGTCATTTTGGAGGAAAATAAACTAATTATATGATAGTTTGGAGCTAAACCAAGGTTATTATGCCACTTTTTACCTAAGTAAGCTAATTATGTCATAAATGAACTAGGTAAGCGAAGTATAGATCATTATTGAGCTATCCTAGGTAGTTATGCCATTTTTTAGCTAACTAAGCATATTAAGTCATTTAGGAGGAAAAAATTCTAAGTATAGGTCATTTTATAGCTATCCTAGGTAAAGTATGTCAGTTTGGAGCTAAGCAAGGTTATTATGTCATTTTCGAGGAAAATAAGCTAAGTATAGGTCATTTTGGAGCTAAACCAAGGTTATTATGCCATTTTTACCTAAGTGAGCTAATTATGTCATAAATGAACTAGCTAAGCTAATTATAGATCATTATTGAGCTATCCTAGGTAGTTATGCCATTTTTTTACCTAAGTGAGCTAATTATGTCATAAATGAACTAGCTAAGCTATTTATAGATCATTATTGAGCTATCCTAGGTAGTTATGTCATTTTCTGGCTAACTAAGCATATCAAGTCATTTTGGAGGAAAAAATGCTAACTATAGTTCATTTTATAGCTATCCTAGGTAAAATATGTCATTTTGGACCTAAGTAAGGTTATTATGTCATTTTCGAGGAAAATAAGCTAAGTATAGGTCATTTTGGAGCTAAGTAGGTCATTTCTTAAGCTAAGTATGCATTTGTTAAGCAAAACACTTGGGTAAACTTACCATCATCATGGGGGTGAAGGACTGGTCGGGTTTGCGCCAGTGCTAGACGGAGAAGGACCGGTCGGGGTCAGGGTTGCGCTAGTGCGAGACGGAGAAGGATCAGTCAATGCTTGTCAGGAGGCATGCTGCACCAAAGATCATTTGCAATGTCTCGTTAGCATGATGCAACTAAAATGTGAATACTAGTAACTAATGACCATTCAAATGAAACTCACCGTGTCCGCTATAGCAATCAGGGGCATCGGCGGAGGGGTCTGGTCATTTTTCTCGCACATGGCCTGCAGATTTTGTTTTCACGAGTCAGTCATATTAGTTAGTAATGAAATGAACATTATGTGCATGATTTGGCTAATATGCAGGATAAACTTACCACGAGGAGCTCGTATAGGGCCCGGTGAGATGCGTCGTTCCGTTTCCTCTCCGCCTCCAACAGACTAGCCGTCCTCTCCTCAAACTCCCTCTCCCTCTCTGCTGCCTGCATGTTTGCCTCCGCCAGAAGCTCCTAGGCCCTAGCCTCGATGGAGAGCTCCATTGGCGGTGGACGAGGCCTTATCTCAGGAAGAGATCTCCTCTAGCACTTCTTGATCTATGAGATAGTTCTAGGACAATGTATCAGTCCATCCCCAATTGTTAGCGAGCCATGTCTCCTCCCGTCACCAGATAGCATCACGAGCTCTGGATCAAAAGCACTCTGGCTTGGGTTAAAGTCCTCCCCTTTGGTCACCTTCCCACAGTATATGTAACTCACGAGCTTATCGTGGGAGGAGATGTTGGTGAAGCTCTCTGGATGATCGAGGTCAGACTCAGAGAATGCCTTGGCCTTCTTGTACGGGGCAGTATGGGCCATGGCATAGAGGTCGTACAGTGGTGGCATGTCCTTCTTGTTGTGTCGCATCTAAAAGAGAGGAACAACATATTAGTTAAGGGCTCAAGCTAGCATGAAGAATGAAATTGCATGAATCGTGAAGCAAACCACATCCCCAGTGATCCCCGTACTCAAACAGGTTGGAGCTCCCATGATGGTGTGGCACACCATGCATTTGGCCACGCTTATCCCTGCCCTTGTTGTGGATGGCTATCCATTGGGGATAACACCACTCATCCACCAACGCCTCCCAACAGTCCATCCTATCCGCACACCATCTCGGAGGCACCTAAGTTAGACAAAGAGAAATTTCAGCACTACGCCTACGAATCAAATCAAGGAAACTAAGTACATGTCCTTAAGAGTAGGTAATTACCTTCATGTACTTCTCCTTACTCAGATACTTGCCGCGACACTTCTTCTTGGCCCTCTTAATGTTAGTAGAGGCATGGTAGTCTCTAGCATCCTGCACCCGAGCCTCGTGCCATAAGTTCTGAAATAGGCGCTTGCACTTGGCTTAGAGAACCATAGCCGCGTCCGCCTCATGTTCCTCAAGACACCTATAGAAGGTCTCCAATCAAACAAGACAACACTGATTAGTACAATCACTAGGTACTATTGATTTTTAATTCTGTAAAGGAGAAATTACCCAAAACCGCCGGATCACAATGTCGGCCATCGTCTCGCACAAGACACCATCGACCCTCTCCTCCGACGGGCCGGGGTAGCCATGTACAGCTCCCAGCTCAGTGCTAGCTGTGGAACCTGACCCTCACCAAGCAACGTGACCCATCCCGGGAAGTGGCGCTGGCAAAGCACAAAAGGACCTGGTTGGGCCTGCGGACACCAGGGGCGTGTTTCCAACCCCTGTAGTATGACAAGGCCAACACATTAGATATTAATTTGAAGAAACATGAAGGACAAAGTTAAAAAAGAGTAAATGCACTTACTTCTCCCCGTTAGTCTCAATCAACCACCTTTGATCACGGGTCGGCGGCACAGGCAGGAGCTTCGTATCACCATGCTGGTAGACCTTCTTGCCCCCCTCAACCAGCTCGCCCTCGCTATAGCTATCATCAGAAAAGGTGTCCTCGCCACCAGCATGGCCACTAGTCTCCGAAGTCACGTGGGACGAAGACTCTAGGACAGGAGTCTCCTGGGATGAAGACTTTGGGACTCGAGTCTTGTGGGACAAAGGCTCGGCGACCCGAGGCTCGTCGGCCCGAGGCTCGTGGACCGGAGTCCGAGACGGGTCCACCTGAGACGGAGCACTCCGGTGGTCTAGAGAATCAGCTGGGGTGGCGGCGAGGAAGGTGCAGCAGCCTTCCTACCACTCCCGCCGCCACATGTGTAACAGCCTGGTTTTTGGCCCTTTTCTTTTTCTTTTTGATTTACTGGTTTTTGCTCTGTTTTTCTTTTTGGAGTGGTTCTGTGGCCTTGCCACCTGGGAAATCATCCTCATTACCCCTCCCAAGTGGCTCATCATTCTCAAAACCTTGCTAATATCATGTCACTTCACTGCTTGACCAAACCCTAATTTCTTTTTCTCAGGAATATTCCTTTTTCTATTAAAGGAATAACCCTATCTACCCTAGGTTGTGAAGCAACCTATATTTCTGTTACTCCCGAAAATTCCCAAATAATTCTCATAATTTGTTTGGGTCATATGTTGCTCCAATATGCCCAAACTCTCCTGTCCTAGCCCAAGAATAATTCCGCAATAATTATTCTTCATTTCTGTCTAGAGGAGCACTTTGTGAAGAAAGTGCCACCTATCATTTCCTGATTGCTCCCAAATCTTTTGGGCATTCTCTTATGTCCAAATCATTGCCTCATGCCAAAATTCAACTTTATTTTCCTATCCAATCTTCCTCGGCAATTTTTCAAACTTTCTGTCAGACAGAAGGCATTGTGAAGGAAGTACTAGCTAGGAGTTTCCAAATGAGTTTAAATTTTGCACACTCCTTCATGCTCTCCTATTAGCACACTCCTCCAAATTTCAAATCCATCCCTTGATCTATGTGAGCACAGGATCAAATCTTTGCTTCTGTCAATATTCTCAGGCTGTGAAGCAAGTATATTTTATATTGCTTAATTTTGCCTGAAAAATTTACCAGAGCATTCTCCTACCCAAATAACTTCTCTCCACCAAATTTAGGACCAATTCATTTAGCCAATATTTCTCTAGAATTTTTGCAAGTTTTTGGACAGAGGGAATAGCTATGAAGGAAGTACCATTTTGGTAAATCCAATTGGTATGAAATTTATACAGCACCTTTATCTGGCCAAATAACTAAGCCTTGCCAAATTTCAGCTCGAGTGGCATCTCCATGTGAGTGCACCTTCCTAATCAAGTTTCTGGACCCATAATGTGAGTTACAAAGCAACTGTATTAGTTTGTGCTCCATTATGCTCCAAAACCTCCAGGATCATAGTCCTTCCTAATCTAATCACCCCAGACAAACTTTTTGGACCCAACCAAGTCCCTGTAAATCACCAGTGCACGTTCAAGTTTACTACAGTAAACTTTAGAGGTTAATTACCATTTAATCAGACCATTTTTCATCGATCTACCACCGCAGTTGAAACCCCCTGGAAGAACTTACAACTAGACAACATGTTCCAACCCATCGCCCCCGCTAAATGCCAGCGCACGCGGTGACCGCGTTAATGGCATCATAGTGTGCGCGCTCTGTGGGCAGTGGCCGCGTCTAGGGCACCGTTTCTGCTTCGTCCGCTCCCCTCTTGTCGTCTTCGCACGCGTGAGCGTGTCCCTTGGCTTTACCTCATTGTCTTCGTTCCCCTGGACAGCTCACCCCCTCCTTCCGCTTACTCACCGACGCAAGCCGCCGCGCACCCACGAGCGAACAATGGCAGTTTGTCTCGGAGCTCGCCGTCTTATTCCTCCCTGCACTCCCTTGGCCACCTCTTCCCCGTGAGCTCTCCCTCCTGTTCCCTCTCGTCGCCTAACCCTGAGCTCATGCGCGTGTACACACGTCCATGGCGCCGGCCACGCATCCCCGGTGACGCCAGCTCGCCCCCTCCTCCCTTGCCTATATAAGGCCGTCCCGGGTGCGTTTCTCCTCACCATTCGACCTCACTCACTCCCAGAAGCCTCCCCGACCGCTCCCCAGTGCTCGAGCCACCCTCCTATCCCTCCATTGCCACCATGGCCTCCGCCTCGGTCATCTCCAATTTCAGCGAACCGAGCGCTCATTCTCCCTCCTAACCTCACCACGGCCCTCCCCAAGTCCTCTGTAGCCTTCCCGTTGTTTCCCTCCTCCTAGGGTGCCCTCTTGACACGGCCTCAAGCTTGCCGTGGCCGCCTCTCGCCCGAGCCAGGGGCGCACCCAACTCCGGTAGCTCCCAAGGCTAGAGCGGCCACCCACGGGCGCGGGATGGAATGGCGCATCCATCCCCGGCAGTGCCCTAGCCCATCGTGGCCTCGAGTCACCAGAGCAAGCGCTGGCGTCGGCGTCCTACGTCTGATCTGCGGGCGGCGGCGGGAAGAAGAAGGAGACACAGACCCCTCCACTCCAGCTGTCCGCGGGCCCCGCGCGTCAGCCCCTCAGCCGTTTACCCCGCCAGCCACGTCAGATAAATAGAGACAAACTCCCAGCATTCTGTTTTCTTCTTCCAAAAGCGTATTCTGCCTCTACTTCAGCCAAAGTATGCTTTCCTTTACTGAAGGCGTATTTTCTCTCTGTTACAGCGAGGAATACATTTTCCAGAGGAGAAGGCATATTTCCGCAAAGTGGGCTTTCTGTTTTTCCAGCCGAGGGCCTGTTTGTGATGATTTCTTTGTAGATAGGTCCCTGGCAGAAAAACATTCATAACTTTTTACTCCCAACTCCAAATGAGGTGATTCCAAAGCCCACTTCTTTGTTTCGTCGAGCCCGATCTGGTGGTAACATTTTAATGATGGTTTGATATTCTTAAAATGACCATTTTGCCCTAGCCCTTATTCATCCCCCTTCGAGATAGTACGTTTTCTGGCGATCCTTTCCGCGAGTTTCTCACACTTTCTCCTGATGCTTTCTTCCACCCCAGGCAAGCCACACCCTCCATTTGCATGATTGCAATGCAGTGACATAGTTTTGTTTATTTTAACTTGTTTAAAATATTGCATTAGTTATGTGTGATCTGTTCATGGCATTTCTTGGAGTATTGTTTTGATCTTGATATTGCCATAATATTGCTTGGAGTTCTAGGAATTATATTTGATAATTATGTGGATGAGATGTGCCTTTGGATTCTTAATGGCTGTTATGATTATTTTCATGATGGTATCTGGTATTATTTTGGAGTATTATTTTGGATATCATGTTGCCTTTGGATTATTATTGGCTAGTGTTATTTTCATCATGATCCTAGATGATATTATGTTTTGGAGTATGATGTTGGAGATGATGCTTGCATGTGGATTATAGTGGGATAGTTAGTTCTTGATATTTGAGTAGTAGTCTTATCATTCTTGGATTCATCATGATAGTAGTGTTATGCTATCCTTGGAGTATTTTGGTAAGACGATATTAAGCTTTGGATTATTTGTTGGATATTGCTATGACTTGGATTTTAGGTTGATAGATGATATCGGAGTATCAATTAATACTATTATATTTTGGGGATAAATTTTGTCATTAAGTTGGTCAGGTGCCACCGAACCGAGCTTTTCCAGTGCAACCACATTTTCCTTTTATGGGAAGGCCCTAATGCGGTCTATTGTCGTGCCTCTCGCCGGTGCCTCCAACGAGGGAAGGTTATGCACGGGCACTACCCTGATCAAGTAGGACAGCATAAGCCTTGTGTGCCCATAGTTGGTATTGAGATCTCTTGTCCCCGTTTGGGATTGTTTTTGTTTTGCCACGACGGTGGCCGTTGGTGTCTTTGGTAGGCATGGGGCCACCCAGGACTGAACCCAAAAGGGGGTGTTGGTCGGAGTGGCCGGGAGAGTGTCATGGTAGTAGGTCGGTTTTGTCAGAACGCCGTTGGTCCACCCGAATGGGAGTGCGAAGCCATGGGTGCCGTGGTGTGGGTAAAGTGCACTACCTCTATAGAGTTTGTTTGTTTAAACTATCGATAGCCGCATCCTCAGTCATGGGCATGGGTCCGTACTAGGTCACACCGTTCGATCAACACTCACATGACGGAATGACTTATAGGTGATGTATATGTTGATATTGTGAGTTGTAACAGTTTGGCAAGATGATGATGATGATAATGTTGGGATGATCTTGAGGATGATCATTCAGTTTGTGATGTGGTCACGAGGTGATCATGTGGATGTTTATTTTGATCACGAGGTGATCATGTGGATGTTCCGTTTGTGATCCATGAATGATCACCGTTTGGTTTTGATCAGGAGGTGATCGAGATGGTATATTGCTTGGCCGGTTAGCCAAGAGTGATATGGTTATGGAGATCTGAGATGGTGATTTATCAGTATTGTATTAGTTTCATACCATGCTTAGTAGTTGCTTCATCATGGTAGTTGTTAATAATTAACCTGCTAATGCTATGTTATTGTCTTGCCTTGATGTTTATGGTTGTTGTGAGCTTGCAAGTACATTCAATGTACTAACCTGGCGTGTCATGCCAGATTGCAGGTGATTCCATGATTGGTTGATTGCTTGTCAAGGTTTCTGTGTGTGCGAGCTAGATCATGTCCCAGCCAGAGTCCCTGCAGAGTGGAGTTTACCACCTTCGTCGTTTTTCGGCTGCTAGAAGTATTCGCTACTTCGAGTTGTTCTGGTGCTAGCATAGAGCAAGTGTAGTATCGCAGGTGTAGTGTCGCCGTGCTGATGTGCTTCTTTATAACATCAGACCCTTGTATTATTATTCTTGTAATAAGAGCTTATTTGTTCTATGTCAAGCAGTATCGTATTCTAGAGACTTCTCCTCGATCTCTGGGCTGGAATATGGGGCGATCCGGTTTCTCTGAGCCGGGGTGCCACAGCGCTTGGTATCAGAGCAGGTCTGGCTGTAGGACGCCCTAGTCAGCGTGAGCGGTAGAAACCGGTAGGAATCAGTAGTATGGAGTCTGGCTTGCTTATTGCATTTGGTTGATGCATTTGTTTGTTGCATAGCATGCATATAGCCTTATTATTTTGCAACTGGCGATTTATCTGGTGAGTGTAGATGGCATCGGTTCGGATCCACTATAGCTCAGCCCCTGCATTTCTCCACTTTTCCTTTCTTTCTCATTGTTTGGTGTTTGGCGTCATTTCTGTCCCAGCAGAGTGATGCCAAGTGATCCCGACACTGTTTGCAAAAATGGTGCTCAGGTATCGCGCCGAACTCCTTCTTTCAGCCGCATTTTGTTTCGGTGGTATCCATGCTTCTACCCCGGATCATCCTTTTTTCTTGTCGTGTTGGCAACCCTTAATGGTCTTAGTTATCAAGAAAGGGCAATACCAGCAGACTCAGTTTCCTTGCTATCCTTATTTCTTGGACGAGTACGGATATTTTCTGTCCGCTTGATAATAATGTAACAACGGCATTTGTGTCCTGCTACATGGTTACCAAGTACGTCCTCGTCTCTGAGCTAGTCCATGTTGCTACCTGGTTTAGATAGCACTTGGTGTAGCGCTGTTTACACCAATTCTTCCACACCTTTATTCATCCTCGTGCACATCGTCACAGCATGCTAGATTATAGAACCAGAGATCCCACGAGATTTGTGTGCTTAAGTAGGCATGCATATTGTGTGACTAGCAGTAATATGTGACACTGATTGTGTGTGAATTGCTTGTGTTGTGTGCTTTTGTTTAGTTAAGTTTTCTTCTTTCTTTTTGGGCCCCGATGTTACATTATTTTCCCCTATAAAGAGTTGCTCGTCAACTGACACCGGACCCAAAGAATTAGCAAGGAGTACAAATACTTGGACACTCAGCTAAACAGAATGGAATTCTCAACCGACTGAAGTGGAATGGGGAATATCTGATCTTGAGGCTGATAATCAATTTTGCATTAGTGTGCACTCCTCACAACAGTACTGATGACTCAAGTCCGTATCCGTATAAAACCCTCACAGCGGTAATAATCAAGTCCTCAATAAGACAAGTCAGGTGCAAGATCAACGGTATATTTTCAGTCAAAGGTATGGATCATATACAAAATTTTGGTTCAGCAATGCATGATGCTTCAAATATGTTATCATCCGAAATAACGTTAGAATGTGATACGCTCAAGGAAGACACTCAAACAAATTTTCTCATGCAAATAACCAGCTATAGAATATTATGCGCGTGTGTGTAGATTTTAGTCTGCATATTAGTATGAAGTTTTGGATGTAAGAAACTCAGTCTTCTTCCACACTCTATCGGAAGAAATTTATGATGCAAGGCTCCTCAATTTTCCTCGACATGATATGTGAACAATTTCCGGTCCAAGATACCCTGTCTTTCTCAGTAAGATACCTCGGTAAAAGCTTCTGACAGACAGAAATGATTTTTTCTCAACAAGCAAGCCCGAGGAGAAGCTTCTCAAGTACGGAACTCAGGCTTCTCCAGCAGAATACTCATGTCAAGCTTCGTGTGTAAGTTATCGAGGATTCTTATGCATGCTACCCAGACAAAAGATTTGAGCAGAAGTGCAGTTCAAGGGTCAGGGTTGCAATAATTTTGTCAGAGGTACAATGCAGTCAAAACATATGCCTACCGCAAGGATCAAGTGTTCGATGGCATATTCTTCTTATACATATGGTGAGCATGCATCCCCAATCATATCAGTCAATCATACGAGGTACGGCTAGGATCCAACAGATATACCTAAAGGAAAGTACGGATCCCATAGCCTCATGAATCATGCAAATGAAGATAAACAAAGATACATTTCATATAATACAAGGATCGACAAGATCTAGATATGACATTACAGAATCAACAATCTTGACAATGGTCATCAAGGTCATTATTCCCACAACTGCCAAGGAGATGTCCTAAAACCTTGTCACCTTCTTGTATGATTGGCCTCAGCAATGAGCTCCATACACCTACAAATCCTGGGTATATGTCATATGTGTGCGGGCCCAGGTTAGAAAACAGGCACAAGAAATAATGTAAGAATATTGCACTAATCACGTCCATGGTCATACGAAGAATCAAGGACATGTGTGGCCAAGTTATTTCAGTAAGGAATCCTAACGAAGAAAATTGTGACCGTTAAAAGGTGAGACTGACGGCAAAGGTATGATGATTTTTGCACGACCATCAGGGTCCGGATACCCAAATCTGTTGAAGGCCGTAATTCCATATGGGTCCACAAAGGCAGATTCTCAGCGGCCTACTCTGATTTACAAGGATTTCATATCCCGCTGACCCGGTTGGAATGGTTAGTGTGGAAAAATCCAATTGGGTATACCGACAAAATGAAAAAAAATTAAAAGCTGAACAATCAGCTCAGAGTCGGTATACTCACCGATGGAATCAAATACATGGTCAGTCTATGAGGAAAAGCATTTGTCCGTCATCCCCTGTCGGGCCAGTCTCAAGATGTAAATATTTGAGGTATGACACATCTATAACTCCATACACCATTACATTGCTCCTGACAAAAAGCAGTCAGATCTTTGGTACATATTTCACGCTCGAGCCAAAGAAATAAATCAAAATCAGTACCACCTATGAGCAGTCAGATCCCGTTAGAAGATGGCCATGATTAATTCTCAACGTTTATTGAAGCCAGAAGGCCTGCATTTATTTGACGCAACCCCATGACAGAAGTATTAAGGTTTTCATGACAAAAGGAGATTTATGCTCAGATCCATTGGATATCACCGCAGATGTGGAAAGATCAACGTCAACAAAAGGAATTGGTATAGGAGCAAAAACCTGACAAAATTTGGGAAAGGTGAAGCAAACCAGCCCAGCGCAAGGTAAGTTGATCATCTGAAATTCTCGGGGGAACAATAACTAAAGGAAAAAAGTATACCCAAGCTGGAAATGGTATCTTCAAGTAATACTTGTTCACTGAGCAACTAAATCTCGAGGACGAGATTTCTTTAAGGGGGTAAGAGTTGTAACAACCTGGTTTTTGGCCCTTCTCTTTATCTTTTTGATTTATTGGTTTTTTGCTCTGTTTTTCTTTTTGGAGTGGTTCTGTGGCCTTGCCACCTGGGAAATCATCCTCATTCCCCCTCCCAAGTGGCACATCATTCTCAAAACCTTTCCAATATCATGTCACTTCACTGCTTGACCAAACCCTAATTTCTTTTTCTCAGGAATATTCCTTTTTCTATTAAAGGAATAACCCTATCTACCCTAGGTTGTGAAGCAACCTATATTTCTGTCACTCCCAAAAATTCCCAAATAATTCTCATAATTTCTTTGGGTCATATGTTGCTCAAATATGCCCAAACTTTCTTGTCCTAGCCCAATAATAATTCCCCAATAATTATTCTTCATTTTTGTCCGTAGGGGCACTTTGTGAAGGAAGTTCCACCTATCCTTTCCTGATTGCTCCCAAATCTTTTCGGCATTCTCTTATGTCCAAATAATTGCCTCATGCAAAAAAGTCAACTTTATTTGCCTATTCCATCTTCCTCAGCAATTTTTCAAACTTTCTGTCAGACAGAAGGCATTGTGAAGGAAGTACTAGCTAGGAGTTTCCAAATGAGTTGAAATATTGCACACTCCTTCATGTTATCATATTAGCACACTCCTCCAAATTTCAAATCCATCCCTTGACCTATGTGAGCACAGGATCAAATCTTTGCTTCTGTCAATATTCTCAAGTTGTGAAGCAAGTATTTTTTATATTGCTTAATTTTGCCTGAAAATTTACAAGAGCATTCTCCTACCCAAATAACTTCTCTCCACAAAATTTGGGACCAATTCATCTAGCCAATATTTCTCTAGAATTTTTGCAAGTTTCTGGACAAAGGGAATAGCTGTGAAGGAAGTACCATTTTGGTAAATCCAATTGGTATTTAATTTTTACAACACCTTTATCTAGCCAAATCACTAAGCCTTTCCAAATTTAGGCTCAAGTGGCATCTCCATGTGAGTGCACCTTCCTAATCAAGTTTCTGGACCCATAATGTGAGTTACAAAGCAACTATATTAGTTTGTGCTCCATTATGCCCCAAAATCTCCAGGATCATAGTCCGCCCTAATCTAATCACCCCAGACAAACTTTTTGGACCCAACCAAGTCCCTGTAAATCACCAATGCACGTTCAAGTTTACTGCAGTAAACTTCAGAGGTTAACTACCATTTAACTAGACCATTTTTCATCGATCTACCACCGCAGTTGAACCCCCCCTGGAAGAACTTACCACTACACAACAGGTTCTAGCCCATCGCCCCCGCTAAATGCCAGTGCACGCGGTGACCGCATTAATGGCATCACAGTGCGTGCGCTCTGTGCGCAGTGGCCGCGTCCAGGGCGCCGTTTCTGCTTCGTCCGCTCCCCTCTCGTTGTCTTCGCACGCGTGAGCGTGTCCCTTGGCTTCACCTCATTGTCTCCGTTCCCCTGGACAGCTCACCCTCTCCATCTGCTTCCTCACTGACGCAAGTTGCCGCGCGCCCACGAGCGAACAGTGGCAGTTTGGCTTGGAGCTCACCGTCTTCTTCCTCCCTGCGCTCCATTGGCCGCCTCTTCCCCATGAGCTCTCCCTCATGTTCCCTCTCGTCGCCTAACCCTGAGCTCATACGCGTGCACGCGTGTCCGCGGCGATGCCAGCTCGCCCCCTCCTCCCTGCCTATATAAGGCCGTCCCGGGTGTGTTTCTCCTCACCATTCGACCTCACTCAATCCCAGAAGCCTCCCCGACCGCTCCTCGGAGCTCGAGCCGCCCTCCTGTCCCTCCATTGTCACCATGGCCTCCGCCTCGGTCATCTCCGATTCTGGCGAACCGAGAGCTCTTTCTCCCTCCTAACCTCACCACGGCCCTCCCCAAGTCCTCTGGAGCCTTCCCGAAGTTTCCCTCCTCCTAGGGTGCCCTCTTGCCGTGGCCCCAAGCTTTCCGTGGCCGCCTCTCGCCCGAGCCAGGGGCGCGCCGAACTCCGGCAGCTCCCATAGGATGGAACGGCGCATCCATCCCCGGCGGCGCCCTAGCCTGCCGTGGCCCCGAGTCACCGGAGCAAGCACTGGTGAAAGTGCAACTATCCCTAGGTGGTTTTGGTAATTCCTAACAACATATCGCTCATTGAGCTAATGCTATTCCAAGATTAAGATTTCAGGAAAAGCTCAATGAATGGCATGGCATGGATGAGGAAAGTGGACCCCTCAAAATACTAAGGACAAAAAGATTGGCTCAAGCTCAAAGCTCAAGACTCTACACTCTATATTTTAGTGATCCAAGATACATTGAGTCTATAGGAAAAGCCAATACTATCAAGGAGGGATGAGGTGTTGCTTGATGAGGTTCTTGCTTCATAGTGCTTAGTGATATGCTCCAAAACCCTCAACTACCTTCCCACATCCACATATGACCTAAACCAAAAGTCAAACTCGGCCCCACCGATTCTTTCTATCCGGCGCCACCGAGTTCAGATGTCATAGCCACTGCCACAAACCACAGGCAAATCGGTCTCACCGATAGGGATCTCGGTCACACCGAGATGGAGTTGTAATCTCTCTTTTTCCCTTCGTAACGTTTCGGTCCAACCAAGATGAGCGATCGGTCCCACCAAGATTGCAATGTAAACTCTCTGTTTCCCTTTTGTACCATTTCGGTCCCACCGAAATGAGCGACCGGTCCAACCGAGTTTACCTGACCAACTCTCTTGTTAGCTTATTACCAAAATCGGTCCCATCAAGTTTGTGTAATCGGTCACACCAAGATTATGTTATGCCCTAACCCTAACCATATCGGTCCTACCGAGTTGCATCTCAGTCCCACCGAAAATCCTAACGGTCACTAGGTTTGCTAAATCAGTCCGACCGAGTTTCTCAATTCGGTCTCACCGAGATTGGTAACTTGTGTGTAACGGTTAGTTCTTGTGTGGAGGCTCTATATACCCCTCCACCCACTCTTCATTCATGGAGAGAGCCATCAGAACATACCTACACTTCCAATACACATTTTCTGAGAGAGAACCACCTACTCATGTCTTGAGGCCAAGATATTCCATTCTCACCATATGAATCTTGATCTCTAGCCTTCCCCAAGTTGCTTTCCACTCAAATATTATTTCCACCAAATCCATATCCTGTGAGAGATAGTTGAGTGTTGGGGAGACTATCATTTGAAGCACGAGAGCAAGGAAAGTTGGGATACTTTGATTGACATGCATGAAGGTACCGACCCCGCTAAGGAATCCAAGTTGGATGTGCTTCAAAGTCAACTTGACAAGTTCAAAATGAAGGATGGTGAAGGTGTCGCTGAAATGTACTCTAGGCTTGCTCTTATCATAAATGAGATTGCCGGCTTAGGAAGTGAAGAGATGACCGACAAATTCATCATCAAGAATATCCTAAGAGCCTTGGATGGAAAATACGATACCGTATGCACATTGATCCAAATGATGCCAAATTACAAAGATCTCAAGCCAACGGAAGTCATTGGAAGAATTGTTGCTCATGAGATGTCACTCAAGGATAAGGAGGAGCTCCATAACAAGTCAAGTGGTGCTTACAAAGCCTCATGTGAAGCCCCCACATCATAAGGTGAGAAACAAACCTTCAATGAAGAATTGAGCTTAATGGCGAAGAACTTCAACAAGTTCTACAAGAATAGAAGCAAAGAGAGAAGTTCCAAGTCAAGGTCCTACAATGACAAAAGATCTTCTAGTCAAGAGCGAAACTGCTACAATTGTGGAAGACCCGGACACTACTCCAATGAGTGTACGGCTCCCCACAAGAGAAGAGAAGGTTCTCCCAAAAGAATAAGTAGAAGATAAGAATCACCATCAAGGGAGAGAAGGAGTAGGGAAGATCAATATGAACGAAGACCCTCTCGGAGAAGCAAGGATTCAGAAAGGAAGGATAAGTCATCAAGGAGCTACACAAAATGAAGACATCAAGCTCATGTTGGTGAATGGGTATCCGGCTCCGACTCCGACAATGACTCCGAGAGAAGTTATCACTCCGACTCCGAATATACTCAAGATGAAGGTGTTGCCGGTCTAGCACTTGTGTCAACCAACTCCTACGACATATTTGATTCACCAAATGAAGGAATTGGAAGATGCTTCATGGCCAAAGGTCCAAAGGTATCACACCCCGAGTATGTTGATTTCAATAGTGATGAAGATGAGTTGTTAGGTGATGATGATTTACTTGTTGACAACTATAGTGATGAATACTATGATGAAACGAATGACAATGATAAGGAGAAGATTGAGTCTCTAACTAAAGAACTAAACACTCTTAAGTTAGCTCACGAAACTATCTTAGGAGATCATCGAGAACTTTTAAGGACTCATGAGAAATTACGTTTTGAGAAGCTCAACCTTGTGCAAGAGCATGAGTTCTTAAAGGCAATCAATGATGATCTTCGCAAGAAAAGTTCTTCTTACATTGCCAAGCGTTTACTCTTATCCATGTACATGCCTCAAGTCAAGTCCAGTAACAAGAACAAGAAAGATTCTTCCTCTAGTAGTAACAATAATCATGCTAAATCCAATATTATTGCTTCTAATTGTTCTCTTGATTCCACTAATGATTCTCTTAGCCAAGTTACACTTGAGCAAGAAAATAGCTTATTGAAGGGAATTATAGAGAAAGGTGTTTACAAGAGCCTTGCCGGGAGTAAGCAATTCGAGGAAATTGTACGCAAGGAAGGAAGGCATCGGAAGAATCAAGGTATTGGTTTTGAACGAAAGTTCAATGCCAATGGAGTTGAGTGGGAAGAATATCAATACCCCAAGACGAAGTTTGTTCCTCAACAAGAGAAGTATGATCCTACTTCTTTCAAAGGGACGCAAGCTCAAGATGATCTTCCACCACAAGACCACAAGCAAAAAGGCAAGGACAAGCTTCAAGAGGAAATTGATGCATTTGAAGAAGCTCCTAAGGCCTTGGTCAAGTGGGTTCCCAAGACTACATCAAGTTCCACTTCATCAAGTACAACTACAACTCCGAGGATTCCCATGAAGAAGGTGTGGATCCCGAAGAAGAAGAACTAGAGAGTTCTTGAGGGTGACTCCGCCAACATACTTCACTCTTATCATTTTGGCAAGAACAAGTGTAATCAACTTCCACATCTTGCACTAGTTAAAGGAGTCACAAACCCTCTTGTTGGTAAGACAAGGGACAAGGTAACCTAATGCTCTCATAGACATCACTCTATATCTATGGATATCCTTGTTTGTTCCTTGTGGGACTAGCCCATGTTGGTATTGAAAGTGCAACTCAGATAGCTCCAAATGATCTACATCAACATTGAGCATCCATAGATTCTATAATTGCTTGATAGATTCTAGAATTGGTTGTGCAATTGCTTGATAGATTCTAGAATTGGTTGTGCATGCTTTGCCACATATTTCAATTGCCATTTTATTGTGTGAGCACGTTGGTTGCATAATTTACTCATTCGAGGACATCCACTTGTTGTTTTGATTGATTGGTTTCCTTTTCTTTTGGCCAAGTGGATGGACAAGAATGCCTAAGAACCTTCTCTAGCTATCTATGATTTTCTCATCTCAAACTCTATTCATGCTACATCACAAAATTTGATCAAGTCAGATTCGAACCACTTTGTGTGAGGAGCACTCGGAGTCCCCGATTCGTCATAGACTTAAACTTCCAAAACTTCTTTGTGCGTTTCGGTCTGACCGATTCACCCATTTTGGTCATACCGAGATCACTAAGTCGATCTAGGTTTTCAATCTCGGTGCAACCGACTTGAACTTTTCGGTCACACCGAGTTGCACCAACTACTTGCAGTTATGCATCTCGGTGCCACCGAGTTGTTCCACTCGGTCACACCAACAGGGTCGGGCTATATATAACCACAGGCAAAATTTTGGAAATTTTCTCCGAACTCTTTCGCCCGCGCTTAGCCTGCTCTGCCTCCAGGGTCTCCGGATCATCCTCCTCGTCGCTAGTTGCCTCCTGCCGCTGATCTCCACCGCCGTCAATGGGAATCATCCCCCCCCCATTTCCGTCGTAGCAAATTCATCGCCGAACTAGGGTATGGACTTGAACTTTGTGCTGTTCTAACTCCGATTCCCCAGCACATTGCTTTGCCATAAAATCTTGCCACAATTGAAACCATTCTATCCATCGAAAACACTCCGTAGTTTAGTCGTGAAATGAAAATTTAGGGTTAGGTTTCCGCCGAAACCATCTCGGACCGACCGAGTTGATGAAATCGGTTCCACCGATTTGGCTCAAGCCATTGCACATGTGATTCTCGGTCTGACCGAGAATTGCAAGTTGGTGTGACCGAGTTCAGCACTTTATGAAACCCTAGCAGTCTCGGTGCCACCGAACTGTGACTCGGTCTGACCGAGTTCACTAGTTTAGGTTCCAAAAGCTACTTCGGTATCACCGAGTTTGCAAATCGGTAGATCCAAAATGCTTTCTGTGGAAAACTAAAACTAAGTTTTTAATTCATTCTTTTGCAAAAACCTCTATATTTTGTGATGCTCATCCACTCTACCTCATCTATAATCTATTCACAGGGTCTGTTGTCAGTGTTTGCATAATGTCGGATCAGAGTGACTGTCAGAACAAGTAAGAGGAGCAGGTTCACTTGAGTGAGGGCACTAGTCCCTCTAGCAGCTCAAATGATGGCAGCAGGAGCATACCAAGCAATCTGCCAAAGGCTGCCACCAGGGCCAGCAAGAAAAGAACCTCAGAGTCAGAGGATGAGGACTATGTGGCTGAGGAAGAAGAAACCACCTCAAGGAGGAAAGTCCTGAAGAAGGAATATGGCACAGCTGCTACCACCAAGCCAGGAATGAAGCAAAAGGTTCCTGCCAAGAGAGCTCCAATGTCTAAGGCCAGAGCATCTACTCAAGAGACTTTGGGATCTGCACCCAAAGAGCAGGTTGTGGCAGAAAAGAAAAGGAAGGAAAGGGTCAAGAAGACCATTGCCAGAGTGCTTGGGAGATCTTCAATCATGAAAGACTCTGAAGAAGAGGAAGAGGAAGAGGATGCAGCACCAGCACCCAAAGCTCAAAAGCTTATGGGAGATGCCATAAGATCCGGGGCTGCTCAATCTAAGCCCAAAGGAACTTCCAAGCCAGCTGCTCCAAAACCCAAAACTGCACCAAAGAGGAGTACCAGGAACATTCCATCTGCTGAGAAAAACAAGGCCCCAGTGCCTGAAACTGTTGCTGAAGAAGAAGAAGATGATGCACATGTTTTGAGGATGTTAAAGCCAAAAATTCCAGATCATAATGATGCTCATCATATAGCAGAAAACATGAAGATCAGGAAGGACTCCAGATTGAGGCTATGGAAAGAGTCAGATCCATATGCCACCAGAAGGAGAACTGCTGTGGACTACAGGTTCCATACCAAAGAACAGCAGGATTTTTATGAGACAGTGTTGCTTGACAAGAAACCAATAGTATGTGACATGAGATGGGTCAACTGGGAGTACATCAAGGAGAATGAAGAACTTTATCCAGGAGTATATGACAGTTTCAAGGCTTGTGGAGTTGATGAGTTTGTGGCTCAGAAGCTCACAAAGTGGAATGATGAGCTTATCATGCAGTTCTACTCCAAAGCTCACTGCTACCCAGATGGCAAGATAGTCTGGATGTCTGAAGGCACTAGATATCAGTCAACAATAGCAGAATGGGCTCAATTGATCAATGCTCCTGAGGAGAATGAAGATGACTTGGATGTCTATGCCAAGAAGAAGAAGGATCACAACTCCATGGCTAGCATGTACAAGGAGATTCCTGATGCAGATCTTGAGACTCACCAATTTGGATCAGTGAAACACTTGCTGTCAGGACTGCCTACTATCAATTGGATCCTCAGGCACACTCTTCTGCCCAAGTCTGGTGATCACAGAATGATCAGAGGCCACTCCATCAATCTTCTACATATATTTGATGTGCCACAAAAGTTCAAGGTCATGAGTCTTATAGTTGAAACTATCAAGAGGACAACTGCTGACCAAAAGAGAAGATGTGGGTATGCACCACAGATCCAGGAGTTGATTAACTCCAAGATGGGCACTGACACATACTTGTTGGACAAGGAGCACATGCCTATCTATCCAGACTTTGAGGACAACCAAGTGGTTATGAATGAGGATGAACCATCTTCTGTGCATGTTCAAGCAACGAGGGAGAAGGCAAATGCTGAGAAAGCTGCAAAGATGCCAACCATGGAAGAGGCATCTCAGTATCTTCTGAAGAGCAAGCAAGATCAGCTCAGCTACTTGATTGCATCCACTCTAAGGATTGAGAAAGGGCTGGCCACCCTGACTCAAAACCAGGAGAGCTTGGAAAGGATCATGGAGCAGAAGTTCTATGACATGGATGTGAAGGTAACTGAGATACAATCTGTTGTGGAGCAACTTCAAGATGATATGTAGGAGAGGAAGGGCAAGACAACCACTGATGCTTTTGCTAGAGTGCCCAGAGGACAAAGATCTGCTGCAGTGCCTATTCCAGACACCAGAGCAACTTCATCTGCACTAGCTACAACTTCAGTGCCACCAGCTCCAGCACCTACTCCACCAGCTCCATCTATATTGACTGAAGCCTTCGTTCTTGGAGTTATCCGGACACCACCACCTGAAGACCAAGCCTGAGAGACGATTTAGTGCTATGCATTTTCTAGGAACTTTTTGGTAACTTGTTTCCAAAGGGGGAGAAAAATGTATAGATCATAGGCTTAGAGAGAGAGTTTTGCTGCTTTTTTATTCTCTCTTGCTTTGGTGGTTGAACTTTATTTGCTTGATTGCGACACTTTTTGTCTGTGTGATACTTGGATGATCATGTGTGTTTGATCATATGCTACATTAATTCTTGTTGGATGACATTATCATTTTATCCCTATATGATCATTCACTTTGCTTGGTGATGAGTGCATGTATTTAATTATTATCATTTTGAGCGCTCCACCCAGATGTATGTGACATGGAAGAGTAACCCATGAGCCTAATTCTCTGTGCATTTGCAGTCCAAAGAAAATCATAAACTATGCACAAATTTAGGGGGAGCTCTTGCTTTTCACATACTTCTCAAAGCGACAATGTTTTCACTCTTATTATCATTCGTCGAAGCTTTGATCTATATGTTGTCATCAATTACCAAAAATGGGGAGATTGAAAGTGCAACTATCCCTAGGTGGTTTTGGTAATTCCTAACAACATATAGCTCATTGAGCTAATGCTATTCCAAGATTAATATTTCAGGAAAAGCTCAATGAATGGCATGGCATGGATGAGGAAAGTGGACCCCTCAAAATACTAAGGACAAAAAGATTGGCTCAAGCTCAAAGCTCAAGACTCTATATTTTATATTTTAGTGATCCAAGATCACATTGAGTCTATAGGAAAAGCCAATACTATCAAGGAGGGAGGATGTGTTGCTTGATGAGGTTCTTGCTTCATAGAGCTTAGTGATATGCTCCAAAACCCTCAACTACCTTCCCACATCCACATATGACCTAAACCAAAAGTCAAACTCGGCCCCACCGATTCTTTCTATCTGGCGCCACCGAGTTCAGATGTCATAGCCACTGCCACAAACCCTAGGCAAATCGGTCTCACCGATAGGGTTCTCAGTCACGCCGAGATGGGGTTGTAATCTCTCCGTTTCCCTTCGTAACGTTTCGGTCCTACTGAGATGAGCGATCGGTCCCACTGAGATTGCAATGTAAACTCTCTGTTTCCCTTTTGTAACATTTTGGTCCAACCGAAATGAGCGATCGGTCCCACCGAGTTTACCTGACCAACTCTCTGGTTAGCTTATGACCAAAAATCGGTCCCACCGAGTTTGTGTAATCGGTCACACCAAGATTACGTTATGCCCTAACCCTAACCATATCGGTCCTACCGAGTTGCATCTCAGTCCCACCAAAAATCCTAACGGTCACTAGGTTTGCTAAATCGGCCCGACCGAGTTTCTCAATTCGGTCTCACCGAGATTGGTAAATTGTGTGTAACGGTTAGTTTTTGTGTGGAGGCTATATATACCCCTCCACCCACTCTTCATTCATCGAGAGAGCCATTAGAACATACCTACACTTCCAATACACATTTTCTGAAAGAGAACCACCTACTCATGTGTTGAGGCCAAGATATTCCATTCTCACCATATGAATCTTGATCTCAAGCCTTCCCCAAGTTGCTTTCCACTCAAATCTTCTTTCCACCAAATCCATATCCTGTGAGAGAGAGTTGAGTGTTGGGGAGACTATCATTTGAAGCACAAGAGCAAGGAGTTCATCATCAACACACCATTTGTTACTTCTTGGAGAGTGGTGTCTCCTTGATTGGCTAGGTGTCACTTGGGAGCCTCCGACAAGATTGTGGAATTGAAGCAAGGAGTTTGCAAGGGCAAGGAGATCGCCTACTTCGTGAAGATCTACCGCTAGTGAGGCAAGTCCTTCGTGGGCGACGGCCATGATGAGATAAACAAGGTTGCTTCTTCGTGGACCCTTCATGGGTGGAGCCCTCCGTGGACTCGCTCAACCATTACCCTTCGTGGGTTGAAGTCTCCATCAACGTGGATGTACGATAGCACCACCTATCGGAACCACGACAAAAACATCCGTGTCTCCAATTGCGCTTGAATTCTCCAAACCCTTCCCTTTACATTCTTGCAAGTTGCATGCTTTATTTTCCACTGCTCATAGACTCTTTGCATGCTTGCTTGATTTGTGTAAAGATTGCTTGACTTGTGCTAAGATAGCTAAAATCTGCCAAAGACTAAAATTGGGAAAATGATAGATTTTTAATTGGTCAAGTAGTCTAATCACCCCCCCCTCTAGACATACTTTCGATCCTACAAGTGGTATTAGAGCTTTGATCTCCATTTGCTTCGATTTCCATAGCTTTTGGTGGTCATAGCCTTGGTTTCACAACCTAGGAGAGTATGGCGTCTAGCGAGGGAAATTACCACCGTAGAGGTCCTTACTTTGATGGCACTAATTTTGCTAGTTGGAAGCATAAGATGAAAATGCATATTCTTGGACATAACCCCGCCGTTTGGGCTATTGTGTGTGTTGGCTTGCAAGGTGAATTCTTTGATGGGAGAGAACCGAATGGTGAAGCTACCGCGGAAGAGTTGAAGATGCTACAATATAATGCTCAAGCTTGTGATATCCTCTTCAACGGATTGTGCCCCGAAGAATTCAACAAAATCAGCCGTCTTGAGAATGAAAAAGGAAAGTTGGGATACTTTGATTGACATGCATGAAGGTACCGACTACGTCAAGGAATCCAAGTTGGATGTGCTTCAAAGTCAACTTGACAAGTTCAAAATGAAGGATGGTGAAGGTGTCGCTGAAATGTACTCTAGGCTTGCTCTTATCACAAATGAGATTGCCGGCTTAGGAAGTGAAGAGATGACCGACAAATTCATCATCAAGAATATCCTAAGAGCCTTTGATGGAAAATACGATACTATATGCACATTGATCCAAATGATGCCAAATTACAAAGATCTCAAGCCAACGGAAGTCATTGGAAGAATTGTTGCTCATGAGATGTCACTCAAGGATAAGGAGGAGCTCCATAACAAGTCATGCGGTTCTTACAAAGCCTCATGTGAAGCCCCCACATCATCAAGTGAGAAACAAACCTTCAATGAAGAATTGAGCTTAATAGTGAAGAACTTCAACAAGTTCTACAAGAATAGAAGCAAAGAAAGAAGTTCCAAGTCAAGGTCCTACAATGACAAAAGATCTTCTAGTCGAGAGCGAAACTGCTACAATTGTGGAAGACCCGGACACTACTCCAATGAGTGTACGGCTCCCCACAAGAGAAGAGAAGATTCTCCCAAAAGAATAAGTAGAAGAGAAGAATCACCATCAAGGGAGAGAAGGAGTAGGGATGATCGATATGAATGAAGACCCTCTTGGAGAAGCAAGGATTCGGAAAGGAAGGACAAGTCATCAAGGAGCTACACAAAACGAAGACATCAAGCTCATGTTGGTGAATGGGTATCCAGCTCCGACTCTGACAATGACTCCGAGAGAAGCTATCACTCCGACTCCGAATATACTCAAGATGAAGGTGTTGCCGGTCTAGCACTTGTGTCAACCAACTCCTACGACATATTTGATTCACCAAATGAAGGAATTGGAAGATGCTTCATGGCCAAAGGTCCAAAGGTATCACACCCCGAGTATGTTGATTTCAATAGTGATGAAGATGACTTGTTAGGTGATGATGATTTACTTGTTGACAACTATAGTGATGAATACTAAAGAACTAAACACTCTTAAGTTAGCTCATGAAACTATCTTAGGAGATCATCGAGAACTTTTAAGGACTCATGAGAAATTACGTTTTGAGAAGCTCAACCTTGAGCAAGAGCATGAGTTCTTAAAGGCAATCAATGATGATCTTCACAAGAAAAGTTCTTCTTACATTGCCAAGCGTTTACTCTTATCCACTTACATGCCTGAAGTCAAGTCTAGTAACAAGAACAAGAAAGATTCTTCCTCTAGTAGTAACAATAATCATGCTAAATCCAATATTGTTGCTTCTAGTAGTTCTCTTGATTCCACTAATGATTCTCTTAGCCAAGTTACACTTGAGCAAGAAAATAGCTTATTGAAGGGAATTATAGAGAAAGGTGTTTACAAGAGCCTTGCCGGGAGTAAGCAATTCAAGGAAATTGTACGCAAGCAAGGAAGGCACCGGAAGAATCAAGGTATTGGTTTTGAACGAAAGTTCAATGCCAATGGAGTTGAGCGGGAAGAAGATCAATACCCCAAGACGAAGTTTGTTCCTCAACAAGAGAAGTATGATCCTACTTCTTTCAAAGGGACACAAGCTCAAGATGATCTTCCACCACAAGACCACAAGCAAAAAGGCAAGGACAAGCTTCAAGAGGAAATTGGTGCATTTGAAGAAGCTCCTAAGGCCTTGGTCAAGTGGGTTCCCAAGACTACATTAAGTTCCACTTCATCAAGTACAACTACAACTCCGAGGATTCCCATCAAGATGGTGTGGATTCCGAAGAAGAAGACCTAGAGAGTTCTTGAGGGTGACTCCGCCAACATACTTCACTCTTATCATTTTGGCAAGAACAAGTGCAATCAACTTCCACGTCTTGCACTAGTTAAAGGAGTCAGAAACCCTCTTGTTGGTAAGACAAGGGACAAGGTAACCTAATGCTCTCATAGACATCATCTTGTGTGTGCATCACTCTATGTCTGTGGATATCCTTGTTTGTTCCTTGTGGGACTAGCCCATGTTGGTATTGAAAGTGCAACTCACTCCAAAGGATAGCTCCAAATGATCTACATCAACATTGATCATCCTCCTCGTCGCCAGTTGCCTCCTACCGCTAGTCTCCGCCGCCGTCAACGGGAATCATCCCTGCCATTTCCATCGTAGCAAGTTCATCGCCGAACTAGGGTATGGACTTGAACTTTGTGCTGTTCTAACTCCGATTCCCCAGCACATTGCTTTGCCATAAAATCTTGCCACGATTGAAACCATTCTATCCATCGAAAACACTCCGTAGTTTAGTCGTGAATTGAAAATTTAGGGTTAGGTTTCCGCTGAAACCATCTCGGACCGACCGAGTTGATGAAATCGGTTCCACCGATTTGGCTCAGGCCATTGCACATGTGATTCTCAGTCTGACCGAGAATTGCAAATCGGTGTGACCGAGTTCAGCACTTTGTGAAACCCTAACAGTCTCGGTGCCACCGAACTGTGACTCGGTCTGACTGAGTTCACTAGTTTAGGTTCCAAAAGCTACTTCGGTATCACCGAGTTTGCAAATCGGTAGATCTGAAATGCTTTCTATGGAAAACTAAAACTAAGTTTTTAATTCATTCTTTTGCAAAACCCTCTGTATTTTGTGATGCTCATCCACTGTACCTCATCTATAATCTATTCACAGGGTCTGTTGTCAGTGTTTGCATCATGTCAGATCAGAGTGACAGTCAGAACAAGTGAGAGGAGCAGGTTCACTTGAGTGAGGGCACTAGTCCCTCTAGCAGCTCAGATGATGGCAGCAGGAGCACACCAAGCAATCTGCCAAAGGCTGCCACCAGGGCCAGCAAGAAAAGAACCTCAGAGTCAGAGGATGAGGACTATGTGGCTGAGGAAGAAGAAACCACCTCAAAGAGGAAAGTCCTGAAGAAGGAATATGGCACAGCTGCTGCCACCAAGCTAGGAATGAAGCAAAAGGTTTCTGCCAAGAGAGCTCCAATGTCTAAGGCCAGAGCATCTACTCAAGAGACTTTGGGATCTGCACCCAAAGAGCAGGTTGTGGCAGAAAAGAAAAGGAAGGAAAGGGTCAAGAAGACCACTGCTAGAGTGCTTGGGAGATCTTCTATCATGAAAGACTCTGAAGAAGAGGAAGAGGATGCAGCACCAGCACCCAAAGCTCAAAAGCTTATGGGAGATGCCATAAGATCCGGGGCTGCTCAATCTAAGCCCAAAGGAACTTCCAAGCCAGCTGCTCCAAAACCCAAAACAACACCAAAGAGGAGTACCAGAAACATTCCAGCTGCTGAGAAAAACAAGGCCCCAGTGCCTGAAACTGTTGCTGAAGAAGAAGATGATGAGACACATGTTTTGAGGAAGTTAAAGCCAAAAATTCCAAATCATAATGATGCTCATCCTGTAGCAGAAAATATGAAGATCAGGAAGGACTCCGGATTGAGGCTATGGAGAGAGTCAGATCCATATGCCACCACTACTAGGGAAAACCCTAGCAGTAGCGCTGGTTTTGTGCTCACTAGTAGCGCGGGTAGGCGCGCTACTAATAAGGCGCTATAGCTATTGCTTAGCAGTAATGCGTGCCGCACGCGCTACTGCTAGGACAAATAGCTGCAGCGCTTGTTCACTCCCACGCTGCTGCTAATGTAACTACTGGCAGCGTGTTTTCTTTCCATCGCTACTAGTATTGTTTTTTTATTTTTTATTTTTAGTGTATTTATGCGCCATCATACAAATATTGGTACAATACCAGGTATGAGGTTTACATCATTATGTCCATAACAGTGTGTCAAATGAAGGTGGATTAGGTTCAAGTGGAGGCAATATGTGGTGCATGTCAAAAGTATACTACTAATCCAAACTTGATCTAGTTTGGACTAGTAGTACTTTCGATGTGCACCACATGTTTCCTCCACTTGAATCTAATCCGCCAGCACAAGCTATTTAATCATCATCATAATCATTAGCACCAACAATATTTATTTAATCACCACTAACACTAGCTAATAATAATCATCAGTCATTACCACCAACACTAGCTATTTTATCATCATAGTAGTAGTGTAGCACATCATCATACTCAAACTCATTTCTAGCTAATCACTCCTGCTGCTCTCTCTGAGGTAAAACAATATAAAACATGTGTAGCTCTCCTCCTTGATCAAGTTCGAGCATGCAGATGAACCTGTCTCCTAATTTTGGGTAGCACATCTGTTTGCTGCCCCCTAGTACTTGTCTGCGCTCCCCCATCACATATCTGGTCCAGTCTTGCACTATTAAGCATTCATCGCTGATCTTGAATGCACTAAAGTAACATGTAGGATATCTTGGTCGTAAGCTAATAATACTCATGGTACCTTTAGTCTCGATCCCATAAGGCACAACATTAATCGGGAGTCCCTATTGAAGAACATCATATGGCCACATACTTAGCAATGAAGTTTAGCTTCACAAATAATGTATGGAAAAGATGCACTGAAGGACAAATAGTAAAAATCTTACCATCCTTCCTAAATAGATGTGACCGTAGTTCATGACGAACACTATTGGTCGCACATTTTCAGTACTAAGATTTCTAAGTCCAGGAAGAAAATTTGTCTTGACGGTATCAAGATCCTCAAGCCATGAAACATAATGACTTAGCTCCTCACGGTTTAGTTCAGCCCCGGGACAGTAGTAGGTCCTGTCTACCAAGCGCTGGACATGTTTGCTTGCACCGAAATAAGCTGACAATACAAATTAGTTGGTAACTATTTTTGAATAAACAATATCAAAGACATAAATATGGTTGAGAAACTTACATTTTGGTGTAACTGGAGGCGTCTGCACATTGACCCAGATGTCGGTATTACCTTCAATATCATCTTCCGGACGAATATCAAAGGTGATAACCATATCAGGCTGAAATGCATAAGTCTTGCATAGTGCTCGCCATGTTTTGCATCCAAAATAGGTGTAGTCGTCTGAATTGTATAATTTTGCATGGAAAATATAACCATGCTCAGTCTTCAAATAAACTTTATTTACCTCCATAGTATGACTGAAACCTATTGTCGAATTTCGGGTTCCGGCAGACCCTTGAGGTTCGAACACTAGGGTGCGCTCGGAGATTTCGCCTCCTACCTACATGCACCCCTCCGCCTCGCTAAGATCTAGGCTATGGAAGAATGACACAAGGGACGCAGGGTTTATACTGGTTCGGGCCACCATTGTGGTGTAATACCCTACTCCAGTGTGTGGTGCGGTGGATTGCCTCTTGGGCTAACGATGATGAACAATACAAGGAAGAACAACCTCGCGAGGGTCTGTTCTTGGCTAGGGGGACGAACTGCTAGGGGGAGTTCAGTCACCCTTCTCTCTCTCTCGGATCTCGATCCCCCCTCTCTACCTCTCTAATTTCGATCTTCTCTTCTTCGTCCTCAGCCTCTCTCTCCCTCTACCTACCCTGTGGGTGGCTGGTCCTATTTATAGAGGCCCTGGTCCTCTTCCCAAATATCGAGTGGGAAGGGAGCCAACAATGGCGGGCTAATTTGAAGGGGGACAACTAGTACTAGCTATCCTGACAAAAGTAGTCTTTGCCTGCACAAAGCTCTGGTGGTGACGCCGTCTTGGGCTCCACAATGACCTCCATCTTGCAGTCCTCCTGGTCTTGGTCTTGTTGCACCGAAATGGCTACCTTTGCCTGATGCCTCGGTACTCCGCGGCTGCGCTTGCTCCCTTTGCACCAAAGAGGAAAGGAGGACACTACGCGGGCTGGCGCCCGCCTGGCGCCTTTGGTCGTCATGGCTTGCATCACGGGCACCTCGTGAGGTACCCCGCCTTGATCTCTCCGCCTCCTCGCGAGCCAGCCTGATGAGGACGTGCCTGAGGAAGCTCCGTGTCGTCCGCCCCGCGAGGCTTGGCCCCTCGCGAGGGTCTTGGGTTTGTGTTGGTGAAGATGGGCCGTGCTGCCCCCCCTTTTAGCCACGCCGCAGGTAGGCAAGTCTGGGGACCCCCGTTCCCAGAACACCGACAGTAGCCCCCGGGCCCAAGGCGCGCCCGGACTTGGCCGTGCAGGGAGGCGGAAGGGCAAGAGCGAAGCGCCGCGGGCCCTAACAGCCTGCGGCCTTGGGCACCGCTTGGCGGTTGATTGGACATGGGCGCCTTAGCAACCGCGCGAGTCGATAAGGAGCGGCATCTGCCTAGGCTTTGCTTTTCGCTTTCTCCGGTTGCTGCTCAGATCCCCTTTCTTGCGCCTCTCCTTCCTGCCTCCAAAATTTCCAGATCTACTCCGACCGCGTGACCTAGGGAGCCATGGCGCCTCATCAGCCCCCGGCCGTAGCTTGGTACTCGTCCGCCCTGGACTCGCCGAACGTGTCGGAGGCGAGCCTCGCCCGGTTGCGCTGGATGGTGGCGGCGCGGGGCATCGACGGGGCGAAGGTGTTCAAGGCCGGCTCCGCCACCCCTGAGGGCCAAGGGAGCACCTTCTATCCGCTCTTCGTAAGTGCCATTGCTACTGGCCTGGTGCCTCCCTTCTCCGAGTTCTTCTTCTCTGTCCTCTGCCATTATAACCTACAGGCTCTGCATCTCCACACCAACTCCGTCCTTCTCCTGGTAATCTTCGCCTATTACTGCGAGGCTCACGTAGGGGTGCAGCCCTCAGTGGCCTTGCTGCGCCACTACTTCTACCTCCGGACCTCTCGCGGTCCTGCTTCCGCGTGCGCGAGCTTCATCGCGTACGGTGGCGCCATTGCCATCTCAAACCCCGGGAAAAGGATCGAGGTCTTCAGGAGCAAGTGGGTCTTGGCGAATGCTGGGCGCATCCACCCTCGGCTGATCTTCCCCATGGAGCAGCCCACGATCTCCAGCAATTGGGGTCGAGCGGAGCTCACGGACCCCGCGCGAGGCTGGTGTTGGAGAAGATGGACGCGGATCTGAGGCCGGCCAACATGGCAGCGGCGAAGCTGACCGGCGCGTCGCTGCTGAGGGAATTCCTGGAGCACCAGCTGGCTCCGCTTCGGCAGTACTCACTTCCGATGTGGAGGCCCCATCCGAGCCCCGCGGCCTTGGCCGACGGAGATCTGGATGCGGTCCTCCAATCTCTGGTCGGGGGCGATGTGGCAAGGTTGGAGGGCGCTCCTACGCCCTTGTTCCTCCACGACGACTGGGAGCAGGTAGTGGAGTCCATGCCCGTCTTCAACGGGGACGGGCCCGTGCCCATGGAAACTCCCGGGGAATCGGTGGACGTGTCCTCCGACGACTCCAGTGAAGAGGAGGAAGGAGGGGAGTGGGAAAAAGGGCCTGACTCCGAGGCGACTGACGGAGAGTCGAGGGCTCCCCTCCCCCGGCGCAGGTCCCGCGTTCTCCGCCTCTCTCCGAGCGATGACGACGAGGATGATGACGAGCAGGACGGCGGGAGCTTGCCCCCGATCCCGAAGAAGGACAGGACCGGGCTGATCTCCCGCGGGTCTGCCCCGGCCCCGAGGCGGACCGCAGACGCACCTTTCGCTTCCAAGCTTCCCGAGGTTGACCCTTCCAGCCGGCTTTCAGGCTTCAAATTTGGCCGGAGGCCGCTCGAGCTCACTGGCGACGACCCGTAAGTGTTTGATTCTTGTCTTTATTTCTTGTTCTACTTCTGAGGCTTGACGTCCGCATCTCTTGGATAGGCTGGCGCCCGCAGCAAAGAAGCCGAAGGGAGCTCCTGAGGTTCCATCCGTGGTAGTGCCTCTGCCCGCGAAGGAGGGTGACCGCGATGCACAGGCTTCTCCTACCCGGTCGTCCTCGCGAGGCCTGGCTGAGCCGGATGGGGTGAGCTCAGCCCCCACGGCCCAAGTGACTCCCGAGGTGTCCTTGCCTGCCGCCGCCACTACAGCCGTTGGGACGCAGCAGGCTCCGCCTCAGGATGTTGTGGCCGCGCTGCCGCCTTCTCCTCCTACTCCACCGGCTGCTGTCTCTCCAACTCCTTCTGCCGTCCTGGATCATGCTGCTGCTGAGCTGGACCGACTGCGGCAGGATCTTCTTGGAGCCACCCTCGCTTGGTGGCCGGGCGCTTGGAGCTGGCTTCAGGATGGATTCGCTCCGATGCTTTGATTCGGGCAGCGCTGGTCCAGGCCTCGACGACTTGCGATGAGGAGAAGCAGGCCATCCTTGAGGCGAAGGCTGCTCGTGACGCAGCCCTGGGGGAGGTGGTCGATGTCCGTGGTCGCTGCAAGGCACTGGAGGACGAGCTGCAAGGCCTGTGGGACCAGCTCGCGAAAGAGGCCCGCCTTCGCCAAGAGCAGGAAGAAGGCGTGAAGGCTCACGAGGCGGCCGTCAAGGAGAGGGAGGTCAAGCTCAGGAAGCGCCGCGACCTCCTAGGCGCGCTGGAGCAGGAGTTGGGGGCGAGGAAGGCCGAGCTGGACGACAAGGCCCTGGTTCTCGCCGAGGACCGCGTGGCCTTCACGGAGATGGAGGCGAAGGCTCGCTCCTCGCTGAGGACGCTTTACGACAGCGGCCTGGAGAGCCCGCTGGCTGGCACCGAGGACGGCCCCGCCAAGCTGCTTCCCTTCCTGGTTCGTGCTCTTGAAGATGTCGTGCTTGGCCTTGGCCCCACGGCCGAGGCCGAGGCGCGTGTCCTGTCTTCTGCAGCACTGACGCGGGTCCTCGCCCGCATCTACCTTCGCGATCTCGGCGTCGACCTCGATAGCCTGTTGGAGCCAGTAAGCGGCGAGCGTGCCGCTGCCGCTGCCGAGGCCATGAAGGGTCGTGCGGAGGCTCTGCTGGGGAAGTTCCGGGCCTTCAGCAGCAAGCCGAAGCAAGGCGCTGCTGACCCCACTGCTCCATAAGGCGAACCCACTCCGCGCTACTCCACCGTCGACAAGTGACTCCGTTGTGGCTCCTGTCCTGCGTTTAATTCCTGCACATGTATCATGCCTCGGGGAGGCGTTTAAACTTGCGTTTGGCATTGAGATAATAGTGTGGACTATAATATTTGCTTTTGAATTCCTTGAAATTTGCGCTTTTCCTTCCTACTTGCTTATGTTCTACGCCGGCAGAGCCCGGCCCCGCGCATACCTCACCCAGCGTTAGTCCCGACCGGAAACCAGGACAGGGCCAAGGAGTGAGGGGCTACGTGACAAGTTAGGCTCCTGAGTCACGATGCTCAGGAGCCCCCCTTGGCGCACGAACAGCAAGTAGGGAGGTGTGATGTGGGTGGATCTACCGTTCTACGTCTGCAGAGCCCGGCCATGCGCATACCTCAACCACCGTTAGCCTTTCGGAACTAAGGAGCGAGGGGCTACATGGCCAGTTAGGCTCCTGAGTCGCGATGCTCAGGAGTCCCCCTTGACGCTCAAACGACCTTCGTACCTTGGCTCCGCTCGGGGAGAGATGCGCGATGAACCAGGCCCGGGGGCGCTGGCTGGGCGGCATGCGTCTGGGCGTGACCCAGGCGCAGCCCCGTGCCCAGCCCCCTCGCGCGGCACTCCCGAGGGTAGGCATTACGATGAGGCTAGACACTGAGCTCTAGGGTCCCTGAGGTTGACGTGGCCCGGGGGCCACCCTCAGTTGTTTATCACCAGCGTGGACCATAGCGCTTCCGTATGTGTACGGGCATAGCCGATCCTCAGCAGTGTCGTCAGCCAACACGGAGCATGGTGCTTCCACTAGTATGTGGGAGGGGGGCCCCTCCGGGAGGAGCCCCCGGGGCATGTACAGCCCCGCCCTGACACGTGGCTGGCACGGTAGGGCCTGGCGAGGTGTATCTGGGTACCCGTGAGCCAGCGCGGGACTCACGAGGCCCTACCTCTAGGCGGGTTGCGCCTGGCACTGGGCCTTATCTTGTGATGTGTCCCTGCAAATTCGGTTAGATGTTGGCACTCTACGTCCTCGGGTCTCGGCCCTCGAGCTGGTCTCAGCCGTCGCTGGTATGCCAGGTCGCGATGCCGTGGACAAGGCCAGAGGGTGAGGGCTAGAGATCCAGTAAGAGGCCTGAGTCGCGATGCTCAGGTACCCCCCCTTTAACGTGCAAGTGGTCGGCATGGAGAATAAGAGGTGCCGTGGACCGGCATTAAATAATCAAGCATGGTGGGTCGAACGCATAACCGGAAATAAACGCAAATGGGATACATGCCGCTGGGTCTGGCGCGAGCAACTTGGGGATCATGCAGCCCGAGGGGCGCCCCCAACAAGGTAAGCTAACAACATGAAATAAAAGGGATACATGCCGCAGGGACGGACCCACGCGGCCTGGGAATAATGCAGCCCTGGGGGGCGCTCCCAGCTAGAAGTGAAACTTGAAAGATGTCACCTGATGACGTTGAGGATGAAGGGGTGTTGGTGTAGCAGACTCGGTGGGCTGCGGAAGCCGATCCACACAAGCACCCCAGGCCCAGGGGCCTCGGGAGGCTCCAGAGGCGTTGGTGGCTCCTCGCAGACCATCTCCATCTCCGCCAGGGCCGCGGAACGCCTGACCTCTTGTGCCTCCATGATGCCCCTCATGAGGCACTGGTACGTGGCAGCCACGTTCGGCAAGCCGTAAGGCATGCAAACGTAGTTGTGGGGTGGACCTCTGCAGCGCCCCACTCGCGAGGGCCAGAGGCGCTCCAGAGAGGCGACTCGGTTGAGCCCTGGTATGTCGATGCAGACACGCAGCCAACCATCCTCTCCTGGATGGGGAGCCACTGCTGGTAGGCGGCGGCCGCCTTTCATGACTCTTGACTCCTGTAGCTCCTGAATGGCCTTGCTGACGAACTCCTGAAGGTCTGGCTCTCTTTGCCTTACTCCTTCTTGAGGGAAACGTGCTTCGAAACACGCCTCCACGTGGTGCCCAAGCGCCTCCCTCGTGACCCTAGCCAGGTCGGTGGCCCTCCAGGGGAGAGCCCCCGAGCCCTGCCTGAGGAGGGCGCCGAGCGCGCTTTCCTATGCGATGGAAGGAGGTTCCCCCTGGGCAGGCACGGGCCCAGAGGGGCCTGCCTCCTGAGTGGCCGGGCCGGACGATGTCTTCTTCTTCTTGGGGGCGGTCTCAGGAAGCCTCCTGCTTCCGCGATCCAGGTCTTCCAGTGACGCGGCCTGAAAGGCTCGTTCCAGCGAACACACTGCGTCCTTCTCTTCACAGGGCACCGTGATGACTCCGCCACTTCCTGGCATCTTGAGGACGTTTTATTCGTGGTGAGTTACGGCCATGAACTTGGCCAGCGCTGGGTACCCAAGGATGGCGTTGTACGGCAGGCGAATGTGAGCGACGTCGAAGTCGATGAGCTCGGTGCGGTAGTTGTCGCGTGCCCCGAAGGTGACAGGGAGGCGGACCTGCCCAATCGGGGCCGTGGAGCCGTCGGTGATTCCGGAGAAAGGCTTGGTTGGATGAAGCTGGCTGTAGGGCACTTGGAGATTGTTGAGTGTTTCCACGGACAGGACTTTGAGCCCTGCCCCGCCATCGATGAGGGTCCTGGTGACGACCATGTTGCTGATGATTGGGGAACAAAGCATCGGGAGGACTCCGGCTGTAGCCGCACACTTGAGCTGATCTGCTGAGCTGAACGTGATGGCGCACGCCGACCACCTGAGAGGGCGTGTGGCTTCGAGCCTGGGGAGGACTGCATTCACTTCGTGGGTGAACTGCTTGAAGATGTGTTGAGAGGCTGGAGCTTGAGCCCCGCCCAGGATGCAGGCGATCGTGCGCGGCTCCTGGAAGCCCCCAGCCTCCTTGTCCTAGTGGCGGTCCTTGTTTCTCCTTGGCTGCGGCGGCAGCGGAGGGAGGCCTGTGTTGCCTTGCGGGAGATCCTCGCGAGGCTGATCCCTCCAGTCTCCCTCGCAAGGCGGGTCTTGCCAGCGATCCTCGCGAGGTTGATCGGGCCACCCTTGGCGCGGGCCACGGTCTTCCCAGCGTCCTACGTTCCTTCCTCCTCCTCGATCGTAGCCCCGGTCACCATGGTCGGGGCGACGGCCGATCCTTCCTTCTCGCACGGCTCGGAGCTCTTGACATTCGTTGGTGTTGTGGGTGTGGAGGTCGTGGTACACAGTACCGACTGCCCTTGGAAGGTTCGGGCTGATCTCTGCCTCGCTTGGTGTCTGGTTCTGCCGCGAGCACGGCAGCCCCCTTGTGCTTCACATCCTTGGCCTTGGGCTTCTTCTCTTCTAGGTCTGCGGCAGGCAGCTCGAGGAGGGAGAGACGCCCTTCCTCAGCCCTAGCGCACTTGGTTGCCAAGTTGAAAAGCTCCAAGGAAGTGCACATGTCTTCATGCATCGCCAGCTCCTCCTTCATCTTGACATCGCGCACGCCGTCGGAGAAGGCTGAGATGATGGCCTCCTCAGTCACCCTGGGAATCTTGAGGCGTGCGTTGTTGAGGCGCTGGATGTACTTCTGCAGGGTCTCCCCGGGTTGTTGCTTGATGCGGCGCATGTCACTCACGGCGGGTGGCCGGTCGCGAGTACCTTGGAAGTTCGCGATGAAGTGGGTGCGCATCTTGTCCCAGGAGGAGATCGTGCCCGGAGCCAGGTTTAGGAGCCAGGTGCGGGCCCCGTCCTTGAGCGCCATGGGAAACCAGTTCGCCATGACCTTCCCGTCTTTGTTGGCAGCTTCGATGCCCAGCTCGTAGAGCTAGAGGAACTCCGCAGGGTCAACCGTGCCGTCATAACGAGGAGGCAGGTCTGGCTTGAACTTGCCGGGCCACGCGACGCTGCGTAGCTCGGTGGTGAAGGCACGGAAGCCTGCTATGGCCACGGGAGGCCTTGGGTGACGGAGAGCTTGGTCTTGCATGTCCCCATGCGCTGCAGCTGGGAGCAGTGCAGGGTCTTGACGTGCGGGAGTAGGAGCATGGTCGCGACGTGCTGGAGCAGGGAGCGCCCGGGCAGCTTCTTGCGGGCGAGGGACTTCCTCGCAGCTCTGCTCTTGCCGCGCTGGCACCTGACGGAGCAGGTTCTGCCCAGGGGCCACGCGCCTTGGGGCCATGGCGCCTTCTTGAGGAGGAGGCGGCCGGGGCGTCGCCGGAGCTTCGTCACCCGCGTGGGGCAGGGTGCAGTGCAGCGGAACGGACGGCGCAGGAGAGCCCCCTGCGGCGCGGACGAGCTCGGCGACGCGGTCGAGCCATTCTTTGTAGACATCGTCGACGGGACGGTAGCGCAGGAGCTCGTTTGCCGCGATGAGTGCAGCTCGAGCCTCCATGGGTGCGCGGAGCGCACGGGACGAAGAACCAGCTGGGGTGAGCGAGGGAGTTGCGGTGCGGCCGTCTTGCCGCACGGACGGATGCTGAGACGATACTTGCTGCTCGTCCCCCGCCGGGCCGGTGGCGGCATTGACGGTAGGTGACGAGGAACGGTGAGGACGCCCGCCGACAGGAGCCGTCTGGGCGACGCGGGAAGCGAGAGTGGCCCGGCGCTCGGCGCGGGCCCGACGAGCGTCAGACATGGGCGCGATGGTCGGAGGAGAACGGGGTGGTGGAAGACGAATTCCGGCGCACCCCTACCTGGCACGCCAAATGTCGGATTTTGGGTTCCGGCAGACCCTTGAGGTTCGAGCACTGGGGTGCGCGCGGAGATTTTGCCTCTTACCTACCTGCACCCCTCCGCCTTGCTAAGATCTAGGCTATGGGAAGAACGACACAAGGGACACAAGGTTTATACTGGTTCGGGCCACCATTGTGGTGTAATACCCTACTCTAGTGTGTGGTGCGGTGGATTGCCTCTTGGGCTGACGATGATGAACAATACAAGGAAGAACAGCCTCGCGAGGGTCTGTTCTTGGCTGGGGGGGACGAACTTCTAGGGGGAGTTCAGTCACCCTTCCCTCTCTCTCGGATCTCGATCCCCCCTCTCTACCTCTCTAATTTCGATCTTCTCTTCTTTGTCCTCAGCCTCTCTCTCCCTCTACCTATCCTGTGGGTGGCTGGTCCTATTTATAGAGGCCCTGGTCCTCTTCCCAAATATCGAGCGGGAAGGGAGCCAACAATGGCGGGCTAATTTGAAGGGGGACAACTAGTACTAGCTATCCTGACAAAAGTAGTCTTCGCCTGCACAAAGCTCTGGTGGTGACGCCGTCTTGGGCTCCTGGTCTTGGTCTTGTTGCACCGAAATGGCAACCTTTGCCTGATGCCTCGGTACTCCGCAGCTGCGCTTGCTCCCTTTGCACCAAAGAGGAAAGGAGGACACTGCGCGGGCTGGCGCCCGCCTGGCGCCTTTGGTCGTCATGGCTTGCGTCACGGGCACCTCGTGAGGTACCCCGCCTTGATCTCTCCGCCTCCTCGCGAGCCAGCCTAATGAGGCCGTGCTTGAGGAAGCTCCGTGTCGTCCGCCCCACGAGGCTTGGCCCCTCGCGAGGGTCTTGGGTCTGTGTTGGTGAAGATGGGCCGTGCTGGGCCCCCCCTTTTAGCCACGCCGCAGGCCACAGGCAGGCAAGTCTGGGGACCCTCGTTCCCAGAACGCCGACACCTATCTTATCCAATACAAAAACTCTTGCATGGTAGGGGATACGCTAGTAGAATAGTAAAAAAATATAAGTTGAAGCAAATGAAGCAGATGTCATGCTTAATTACGAAAAAAGACTTGTCGTTATGACTTACTGTATCCACTTCGAAGTTCTCGTCCAGCTTGATGCTGAAGCGCCTATCATCATCTAGGAAGATTCCGTCGCACAGGTCGCCCTCGTCTTCGCAGTATTTGCAAATACCAAAATCCTTTTTGTCGTCAGACATTTCCTATGTTCATAGTTAAAACATTAATTGAAAATCAATAGAAGACAACTACCAGGATACTCAACACACATATCCGGGGCACTCGATATTTCCTACATATTCTGGCAAAAGTCATGCCAAAATTCACGGAAAAATCCGGCATGACCTTTGCTAAAATAGGATATATCGAGCGCCTAAAATTTGCCGGAACGGAAATGAATCAACACTCCGGCAAAACATAGGCCACTCGGAGGTGTAACCTACAAACATGACTGGCCACTTGGATATTGAGCAACACAAGATATACATTTCAAAATATCTTATAAGACTCAAATTAGCATGCATTCAATAAGCAAAAGTAAATCATCTCATGCGTCCGTACATCGTCGAATATTATCACTAATACATCCCGAATAGTGTCATATATATAACATCACTAGTACAACTAAAACCCTAGCACACGACGGGTATCGGCGCGGGCGGTGGACACCCACAGAGAAGGAACCATCACAGGATCATAGCTCTAGTGATATCCCTGGAGAACCTGCCAGGTATTGGAGAACCTGTGCTCCAACGCAAACAAGTAGTGACGGACGTGTGCGTCCTCCTCACTGACACGGTGACGCACCACCTCCGCGGAGTCCTCGAGCCTCTGGACCGTCACTGGCCCACGCGACCGCCACCAAAGAAGGTTCGGGTCAACGACAGGCTGGCTCCTCACCAACCTGCGCCCCCCGGTAGGTAGCGCCTCCCAGTACCACCCCGACGGAGCCCAGTCCCGGACATGGCCCATCTGGTCAAGCAAGTGTCGTCCTCCGCCGACTCGACGACGAGGATGCGGGATAGGCATCGTCCACGTCGATGCGGGAAAATTGCTTTAACTAAAAAAATAGCAACAAGTTCTTACTAACTAGTTCTATTAATTCAACTAGTTCTTACTAAAAATAAACTTACTATAAATAAAAATATTCTAGTACCTAATTAGTACCTAGTTCTTACTAACTAATTAGTACCTAAGAACTACTGCCCAAATTACCATCTAATTTGATGAACCTATAGGGGTGGAAAGTGGTAGCGGATATTCCAATTATCCAACTATAAAGTGAAATAAGTGGTCAAATTTTACTCGTTTTATGATTCATCTTAGAAATTTGATTCATTTCCACCCTTACATGAACCCTAACTCATTTGAGCCGCATCCGCATCCGATTCATTTCCACCCTAACTAATTTGATGGAGGTAGAAACCCTAGGCAGAGGTAGGGGAGAGGGAGGAGCAGGCGTGCTCACCTCGGGTGCCTGCGATGAGGGAGGGGCAGGCGGCGTCGAGGTCGTGGTCGGGGCTCCGGGGCGGCGTTGAGGTCGGGGGGACGGGGGCGGCGTCCGGGGCGGCGTTGAGGTCGGGGTCGGGGGCGGCGTCCCGGGCGGAGTTGAGGTCGGGGGCGGGGCCGGCGTTGAATCTGGGGTCGGGGACGGCATGGGGAGAGCGCGCGGCGGCCGAGGGGCGATGGCGGCGGCAAGAGTGGAGTTGATTTGGGGGATGAAGTGGCCGTGGGGAAGGACGAACCGCGTGGTTAAGTCAGAAGTACCAGTAGCGCATTCCAGAAAGGGCGCTGCTGCTACGTTAGCTACAGCGCATTCTGGAATACACGCTACAGCTATAGCGATTAGCAGTAGCGCTGGGCCATTATACGCGCTACTGCTAGGTTGGGCTAGCCATGTGCGCCCAGTTCAAACGTAGCAGCAGCGCTTTTCGCTAGTACGCGCTACTGCTAAAGTCATAGCAGTAGCGCGGTTTATTTACGCGCGCTGCTCCTAAGTAGCAGCAGCGCTTGATTTTGTACAGCGCTACTGGTAAAATTCTGTGTATAGGCTTTTCCCTAGTAGTGCACCAGAAGGAGAACTATTGTGCACTACAGGTTCCATACCTAAGAACAACAGGATTTTTCTGAGACAGTGTTGCTTGACAAGAAACCAATAGTATGTGACATGAGATGGGTCAATTGGGAGTACATCAGGGAGAATGAAGAACATTATCCATGAGTATATGACAGTTTCAAGGCTTGTGGAGTTGAGGAGTATGTGGCTCAGAAGCTCACAAAGTGGAATGATGAGCTTATCATGCAGTTCTAATCCACATCTCACTTCTACCCAGATGGCAAGATAGTATGGATGTCTGAAGGCACTAGATACCAGTCAACAGTAGCAGAATGGGCTCAATTAATCAATGCTCCTGAGGAGAATGAAGATGACTTGGATGTCTATGCCAAGAAGAAGAAGGATCACAACTCCATGGCTAGCATGTACAAGGAGATTCCTGATGCAGATCTTAAGACTCACCAATTTGGATCAGTGAAACACCTGCTGTCAGGACTGCCTACTATCAATTGGATCCTCAGGCACACTCTTCTGCCCAAGTCTGGTGATCACAGAATGATCAGAGGCCACTCCATCAATCTTCTACATATATTTGTTGTGCCACAAAAGTTCAAGGTCATGAGTCCTATAGTTGAAACTATCAAGAGGACAACTGCTGACCAAAAGAGAAGATGTGGGTATGCACCACAGATCCAGGAGTTGATTAACTCCAAGATGGGCGCTGGCACATACTTGTTGGACAAGGAGCACATGCCTATCTATCCAGACTTTGAGGACAACCAAGTGGTTATGAATGAGGATGAACCATCTTCTATGCATGTTCAAGCAAAGAGGGAGAAGGCAAAGGCTGAGAAAGCTGCAAAGATGCCAACCATGGAAGAGGCATCTCAGTATCTTCTGAAGAGCAAGCAAGATCAGCTCAGCTACTTGATTGCATCCACTCTAAGGATTGAGAAAGGGCTGGGCACCCTGACTCAAAACTAGGAGAGCTTGGAAAGGATCGTGGAGCAGAAGTTCTATGACATGGATGTCAAGGTAACTGAGATCCAGTCTGTTGTGGAGCAACTTCAGGATGATATGTAGGATAGGAAGGGAAAGACAACCACTAATGCTTTTGCTAGAGTGCCCAGAGGACAAAGATCTACTGTAGTGCCTGTCCAGACACCAGAGCAACTTCATCTGCACCAGCTACAGCTTCAGTGCCACCAGCTCCAGCACCTACTCCACCAGCTCCATCTACATCGACTGAAGCCTTCGTTCTTGGAGTTATCCGGACACCACCACCTGAAGACCAAGCCTGAGAGAGATTTAGTGCTATGCATTTTCTAGGAACATTTTGGTAACTTGTTTGCAAAGGGGGAGAAAAATGTATAGATCATAGGCTTAGAGTGAGAGTTTTGCTGCTTTTTTATTCTCTCTTGCTTTGGTGGTTGAACTTTATTTGCTTGATTGAGACACTTTCTATCTGTGTGATACTTGGATGATCATGTGTGTTTGATCATATGCTACATTAATGCTTGTTGGATGACATTATCATTTTATACCTATATGATCGTTCACTTTGCTTGGTGATGAGTGCATGTATTTAATTATTATCATTTTGAGCGCTCCACCAAGATGTATGTGACATGGAAGAGCAACCCATGAGCCTAATTATCTGTGCATTTGCAGTCCAAAGCAAATCATAAACTATGCACAAATTTAGGGGGAGCTCTTGCTTTTCACATACTTCTCAAAGCGACAATGTTTTCACTCTTATTATCATTCGTCGAAGCTTTGATCTATATGTTGTCATCAATTACCAAAAATGGGGAGATTGAAAGTGCAACTATCCCTAGGTGGTTTTGGTAATTCCTAACAACATATAGCTCATTGAGCTAATGCTATTCCAAGATTAATATTTCAGGAAAAGCTCAATGAATGGCATGGCATGGATGAGGAAAGTGGACCCCTCAAAATACTAAGGACAAAAAGATTGGCTCAAGCTCAAAGCTCAAGAGTCTATAGGAAAAGCCAATACTATCAAGGAGGGATGAGGTGTTGCTTGATGAGGTTCTTGCTTCATAGTGCTTAGTGATATGCTCCAAAACCCTCAACTACCTTCCCACATCCTCATATGACCTAAACCAAAAGTCAAACTCGGCCCCACCGATTCTTTCTATCCGGCGCCACCGAGTTTAGATGTCATAGCCACTGCCACAAACCCTAGGCAAATCGGTCTCACCGATAGGGATCTCGGTCACACCGAGATGGGGTTGTAATCTCTTTGTTTCCCTTCGTAACGTTCCGGTCCTACCGAGATGAGCGATCGGTCCCAACAAGATTGCAATGTAAACTCTCTGTTTCCCTTTTGTAACATTCGGTCCCACCGAAATGAGCGATCGGTCCCATCGAGTTTACCTGACCAACTCTCTGCTTAGCTTATTACCAAAATCGTTCCCACCGAGTTTGTGTAATCGGTCACATCGAGATTACGTTATGCCCTAACCCTAACCATATCGGTCCTACCGAGTTGCATCTCAGTCCCACCGAAAATCCTAACGGTCACTTGGTTTGCTAAATCGGTCCGACCGAGTTTCTCAATTCGGTCTCACCGAGATTGGTAAATTGTGTGTAACGGTTAGTTTTTGTGTGGAGGCTATATATACCCCTCCACCCACTCTTCATTCGTGGAGAGAGCCATCAGAACATACCTACACTTCCAATACACATTTTCTGAGTGAGAACCACCTACTCATGTGTTGAGGCCAAGATATTCCATTCTCACCATATGAATCTTGATCTCAAGCCTTCCCCAAGTTTCTTTCCACTCAAATCTTCTTTCCACCAAATCCATATCCTGTGAGAGAGAGTTGAGTGTTGGCGAGACTATCATTTGAAGCACAAGAGCAAGGAGTTCATCATCAACACACCATTTGTTACTTCTTGGAGAGTGGTGTCTCCTAGATTGGCTAGATGTCACTTGGGATCCTCCGACAAGATTGTGGAGTTGAACCAAGGAGTTTGTAAGGGCAAGGAGATCACCTACTTTGTGAAGATCTACCGCTAGTGAGGCAAGTCCTTCGTGGGCGATGTCCATGATGAGATAGACAAGGTTGCTTCTTCGTGGACCCTTCGTGGGTGGAGCCCTCCGTGGACTCGCGCAACCGCTACGCTTCGTGGGTTGAAGTCTCCATCAATGTGGATGTACGATAGCACCGCCTATCGGAACCACGACAAATACATCCGTGTCTCCAATTGCGCTTGAATTCTCCAAACCCTTCTCTTTACATTCTTGCAAGTTGCATGCTTTATTTTCCGCTGCTCATAGACTCTTCGCATGCTTGCTTGAATTGTGTTAAGATTGCTTGACTTGTGCTAAGATAGCTAAATTCTGCCAAAGACAAAAATTGGGAAAAGGATAGATTTTTAATTGGTCAAGTAGTCTAATCACCGCCCTCTAGACATACTTTCGATCCTACAATTGGTATCAGAGCTTTGGTCTCCATTTGCTTTGATTTCCATAACTTTTGGTGGTCATAGCCTTGGTTTCACAACCTAGGAGAGTATGGCGTCTAGCGAGGGATTACCACCGTAGAGGTCCTTACTTTGATGGCACTAATTTTGCTAGTTGGAAGCATAAGATGAAAATGCATATTCTTGGACATAACCTCGCCGTTTGGGCTATTGTGTGTGTTGGCTTGCAAGGTGAATTCTTTGATGGGAGAGAACCGAATCGTGAAGCTACCGTGAAAGAGTTGAAGATGCTACAATACAATGCTCAAGCTTGTGATATCCTCTTCAACGGATTGTGCCCCGAAGAATTCAACAAAATCAGCCGTCTTGAGAATGAAAAGGAAATTTGGGAAACTTTGATTGACATGCATGAAGGTACCGACTCCGTCAAGGAATCCAAGTTGGATGTCCTTCAAAGCCAACTTGACAAGTTCAAAATGAAGGATGGTGAAGGTGTCTCTAAAATGTACTCTAGGCTTGCTTTTATCACAAATGAGATTGCCGGCTTAGGAAGTGAAGAGATGACCGACAAATTCATCATCAAGAAGATCCTAAGAGCCTTGGATGGAAAATACGATACCGTATGCACATTGATCCAAATGATGCCAAATTACAAAGATCTCAAGCCAACGGAAGTCATTGGAAGAATTGTTGCTCATGAGATGTCACTCAAGGATAAGGAGGTGCTCCATAACAAGTCAAGTGGTGCTTACAAAGCCTCATGTGAAGCCCCCACATCATCAAGTGAGAAACAAACCTTCAATGAAGAATTGAGCTTAATGGTGAAGAACTTCAACAAGTTCTACAAGAATAGAAGCAAAGAGAGAAGTTCCAAGTCAAGGTCCTACAATGACGAAAGATCTACTAGTCGAGAGTGAAACTGCTACAATTGTGGAAGACCCAGACACTACTCCAATGAGTGTACGGCTCCCCACAAGAGAAGACAAGATTCTCCCAAAAGAATAAGTATAAGAGAAGAATCACCATCAAGGGAGAGAAGGAGTAGGGATGATCGATATGAACGAAGACCCTCTCGGAGAAGCAAGGATTCGGAAAGGAAGGACAAGTCATCAAGGAGCTACACAAAATGAAGACATCAAGCTCATGTTGGTGAATGGGTATCCGGCTCCGACTCCGACAATGACTCCGAGAGAAGCTATCACTCCGACTCCGAATATACTCAAGATGAAGGTGTTGCCGGTCTAGAACTTGTGTCAACCAACTCCTACGACATATTTGATTCACCAAATGAAGGAATTGGAAGATGCTTCATTGTCAAAGGTCCAAAGGTATCACACCCCGAGTATGTTGATTTCAATAGTGATGAAGATGACTTGTTAGGTGATGATGATTTACTTGTTGACAACTATAGTGATGAATACTATGATGAAACGAATGACAATGATAAGGAGAAGATTGAGTCTCTAACTAAAGAACTAAACACTCTTAAGTTAGCTCATGAAACTATCTTAGGAGATCATCGAGAACTTTTAAGGACTCATGAGAAATTACGTTTTGAGAAGCTCAACCTTGAGCAAGAGCATGAGTTCTTAAAGGCAATCAATGATGATCTTCGCAAGAAAAGTTCTTCTTACATTGCCAAGCGTTTACTCTTATCCACTTACATGCCTCTAGTCAAGTCTAGTAACAAGAACAAGAAAGATTCTTCCTCTAGTAGTAACAATAATCATGCTAAATCCAATATTGTTGCTTCTAGTAGTTCTCTTGATTCCACTAATGATTCTCTTAGCCAAGTTACACTTGAGCAAGAAAATAGCTTATTGAAGGGAATTATAGAGAAAGGTGTTTACAAGAGCCTTACCGGGAGTAAGCAATTCGAGGAAATTGTACGCAAGCAAGGAAGGCACCGGAAGAATCAAGGTATTGGTTTTGAACGAAAGTTCAATGCCAATGGAGTTGAGTGGGAAGAAGATCAATACCCCAAGACGAAGTTTGTTCCTCAACAAGAGAAGTATGATCCTACTTCTTTCAAAGGGACACAAGCTCAAGATGATCTTCCACCACAAGACCACAAGCAAAAAGGCAAGGACAAGCTTCAAGAGGAAATTGATGCATTTGAAGAAGCTCCTAAGGCCTTGGTCAAGTGGGTTCCCAAGACTACATCAAGTTCCACTTCATCAAGTACAACTACAACTCCGAGGATTCCCATCAAGATGGTGTGGATCCCGAAGAAGAAGAACTAGAGAGTTCTTGAGGGTGACTCCGCCAACATACTTCACTCTTATCATTTTGGCAAGAACAATTGCAATCAACTTCCACATCTTGCACCAGTTCAAGGAGTCACAAACCCTCTTGTTGGTAAGACAAGGGACAAAGTAACCTAATGCTCTCATAGACATCATCTTGTGTGTGCATCACTCTATTTCTATGGATATCCTCCTTGGAGAGTGGTGTCTCCTAGATTGGCTAGGTGTCACTTGGGAGCCTCCGACAAGATTGTGGGGTTGAACCAAGGAGTTTGTAAGGGCAAGGAGATCGCCTACTTCGTGAAGATCTACCGCTAGTGAGGCAAGTCCTTCGTGGGCGATGGCCATGATGGGATAGACAAGGTTGCTTCTTCGTGGACCCTTCGTGGGTGGAGCCCTCCGTGGACAACCGTTACCCTTCGTGGGTTGAAGTCTCCATCAACGTGGATGTATGATAGCACCACCTATCGGAACCACGACAAAAACATCCGTGTCTCCAATTGCGTTTGAATTCTCCAAACCCTTCCCTTTACATTCTTGCAAGTTGGATGCTTTACTTTCCGCTGCTCATAGACTCTTTGCATGCTTGCTTGAATTGTGTGAAGATTGCTTGACTTCTGCTAAGATAGCCAAAATCTGCCAAAGAATAAAATTGGGAAAAGGATAGATTTTTAATTGGTCAAGTAGTCTAATCACCCCCCTCTAGACATACTTTCGATCCTACAGCTGGCGCCGGCGTCCCTCGTCTGATCTGCGGGTGGCGTAGGGAAGAAAAAGGAGACGCCGACCCCTCCCCTCTAGCTGGCCATGGGACCCGCGCGTCAGCCCCTCAGCCGTTGACCCTGCCAGCCACGTCGGATAAGTGGAGACGAACTCCCAGCATTCCGTTTTCTTCTTCCAAAAGCGTATTCTGCCTCTACTTTAGCCAAAGTACGTTTTCCTTTACTGAAGGCATATTTTCTCTCTGTTACAGCGAGGAATACGTTTTCTAGAGGAAAGGCGTATTTCCGCAAAGTGCGCTTTCTGGTTTTCCAGCCGAGGGCCTGTTTGTGATGATTTGTTTACAAATAGGTCCCTGGTGGAAAAATATTCATAACTTTTTACTCCCAACTCCAAATGAGGTGATTCCAAAGCCCACTTCTTCATTTCGTTGAGCCTGATCTGTTGGTAACATTTTCCTGATGTTTTGATATTCTTAAAATGACCATTTTGCCCCTGCCCTTATTCAGCCCCCTCCGAGAGAGTATGTTTTTTGGCGATCCTTTCCGCGAGTTTCTCGCACTTTCTCCCGGTGCTTTCTTCCACCCCAGGCAAGCCACACCCTCCATTTGCATGATTGGATTGCAGTGACATGGTTTATTTATTTGAACTTGTTTAAAATATTGCATTAGTTATGTGTGATCAGTTCATGGCATTTCTCGAAGTATTGTTTTGATCTTGATATTGCCATGATATTGCTTGGAGTTCTAGGACTTATATTTAATGATTATGTGGATGACATGTGCCTTTGGATTCTTAGTGGTTGTTATGATTATTTTCATGATGGTATTTGGTATTATTTGGGAGTATTATTTTGGATATCATGTTGCCTTTGGATTATTAGTGGCTAGTGTTGTCGGCGTTCTGGGAACGGGGGTCCCCAGACTTGCCTGTCTGCGGCCTGCGACGTGGCTCAAGTGGGGGCCCAGCGCGGCCCATCTTCATCAGCTCAAGCTCAACCCTCGCGAGGGGCCAAGCCTCGCAGGGCGGATGACAGGAAGCTTCCTCAGAGGCAGCCTGTCAGGCAAGCACGCAAGGAGGTGGAGAGATCAAGGCAGGGGTACCTCACAAAGAGCCCGTGACGCAAGCCATGACGATCGAGACCAGGCGGGCGCCAGGCGGGCGCCAGCCAGCGTAGTGTCCTTGTTTCCTTTTCGGTGCAAAGGGGGCAAGCACAGGCCAAGGCATCAGGCAAAGGTTGCCATTCCGGTGCAATGAGACCAAGACCAGCAGAGCGGCAGGACGGAGGTCACCGTGGAGCCCAAGACGGCGTCATCACTGGTGCTTTTGGCAGCTGAAGACCACCTTTGGTCAGGATAACTTGTACTACATGTTCCCCTTCAAAATGGCCAATTGTTGGCGCCCTTCCCGCTCATTATTTGGGGAGAAGCCCAGGGCCTCTATAAATAGAGCCAGCCACCATAGAGTAGAGACATCTAGAAAACATCTAGAAATCTGGTAGAACCCTAGCAGAGAGAGGGGGAGAGGCGACTGAACTCACCCTAGTAGTTCATCGCACCAGCTCAAGAACACCTCTCGCGAGGTTGTTCTTCCTTTGTACTGATCCTCATCATCCCCTGAGGCAATCCACCACACCACACACTGGAGTGGGGTATTACACCACAACGGTGGCCCGAACCAGTATAAACCTTGTGTCCCTTGTGTTGTTCGTTGTTTCCAGCTCAAATCACGCGAGGAGATTGGGCATAGATCTGTAGGGGAGAGATTTCTGCGTGCACCCCAGTGTTCGAACCTCAAGGGTCTGCCGGAACTCGAAATCCGACATTTGGCGCGCCAGGTAGGGCTGCGCCGCAATCTTTCTTCCGCCGTTCGCGTGTGATCTTTTGTCGTGTCCATGGCTGACGCTCGATGGGCTCGCGCTGAGCGCCGGGCTGCTCTCGCCACCCGCGTCGCCCAGACGGCGCCCGTCGACGGACATCCTCATCGTTCCCCGTCGCCTGCCGCCAATGCCGCCACCGGCCCGGCGGGGAACGAGCAGCAGGCCTCCTCCCAGCATCCTTCGGTGCGGCGGGAGGGCCGCACCGCCACACCGTCACTGACTCCAGCCGCTTCGTCGTCCCACGCGCATCGCGCCCCCACGGACGCGCACGCCACGCTACTCCTGGCAAGAGAACTCATGCACTACCACCCCGTCGACGACCTCTACGAAGACTGGCTCGCCCGCGTCACCGAGCTCGTCAGCGCTGCAGGGGGCTCCCCCTTGCTGTCCCTCTCGCTGCCTCGCCCTCCATTCCGCGCAGGGGGCGAGGATCAGGAGGTGCCTCCACCACCTCCTCCACAAGGAGGCACCATGGCTCCAAGGCTTGCAGCCCCGGGGCGAGACCCTCCGCGTCTGGCGCCTGCGCAGCAAGAAAGGAGCTGCCAAGAGATTCCTCGTCCCCAAGAAGGTGCTCGCGCGCTCCCAGTGCCGGCGCGCCAAGATCGCGTCCCTGCACCTCCACGCCAAGAGCCCGCGCAGCTCCAAGCGGCGGCACGTGGTAATCCCCATGAGCAAGCCCAGTACCAGCAAAAGGCACCGGTGGCCACAGCAGGCTGCCGTGCCCTCACCCCCGAGCTACGCGGCGTCGCATGGCCAGGCAAGTTCAAGCCTGACCTGCCCCCTCGCTACGATGGCACGGCGGACCCAGCGGAGTTCCTGCAGCTCTACGAGCTATGCATCGAGGCCGCCAACGGAGACGAAAGGGTCATGGCGAACTGGTTCCCCATGGCACTCAAGGACCGGGCCCGCACCTGGCTCCTGGCACGATCTCCTCCTGGGACGAGATGCGCACTCGCTTCATCACCAACTTCCAGGGCACTCGCGACCGGCCCCCGACCGTGAGCGATCTGCGCCGCATCAAGCAGCAGCAAGGGGAAACCCTGCAGAAATACATCCGGCGCTTCAACAACGCTCGCCTCAAGATCCCCAAGGTGACTGAAGAAGCCATCATCTCGGCCTTCTCCGATGGCGTACGCGACGTCAAGATGAAGGAGGAGCTAGCAATCCATGAAGACCTGTGCACATCCCTGGAGCTGTTCAACTTGGCGACCAAGTGCGCCAGGCTGAGGAAGGGCGCCTTTCCCTCCTCGAGCTCCCGGCTGCCGACCCAGAAGAAAAGAATCCCAAGGCCAAGGACGTGAAGCGCAAGGGGGCTGCTGTGCTTGCAGCGGAGCCAGACACCAAGCGAGGCAGGGATCAGCCTGAGTCATCCAAGGGCAGCCGGTACTGCGTGTACCACGACCTCCACACCCACAACACCAACGAATGTCAAGAGCTTAGGGCCGTGAGAGATGGACGTGTCGGCCGACGCCCCGAGCGCAACGACAGGGGCTATGGCCGAGGAGGAGGAAGAGGTGGCGGACGATGGGAAGACCGTGGCCCTCGCCAAGGGTGGCGTGACCGACCTTGCGAGGATCACTGGCAGGACCAGCCTCGCGAGGGAGGCTGGAGGGATCAGCCTCGTGAGGATCGCCCACGCGGCAACGCAGGCCTTCCTCCTCTGCCGCCACCACCAAGGAGGAACAAAGACCAGCATCAGGACGAGGGGGTCGGGGGCTTCCAGGAGCTGCGCGCAATCGCTTGCATCTTGGGTGGCGCGCAGGCCCCAGCCTCATAGCGCATCTTCAAGTTGTTTGCTCGCGAGGTGAATGCAGTCCTCCCCAAGCTTGAGGCCACGCGCCCTCTTAGGTGGTCCGCGTGCGCTATCACGTTCAGCTCAGCGGATCAGCTCAAGTGCGCGGCAATAGCCGGAGTCCTCCCTATGCTTTGCTCGCCAGTCATCAGCAACGTGCACGTCACCAGGACCCTCATTGACGGCGGAGCAGGACTCAACGTCCTGTCCGTCGAAACGTTCGACAATCTCCAAGTGTCGTACGATCAGCTTCAGCCAACCAAGTGTTGGGAATCGTAGTAATTTCAAAAAAATTCCTGTGCACACGAAAGATCATGGTGATGCATAGCAACGAGAGGGGAGAGTGTTGTCCACGTACCCTCATAGACCGAAAGCGGAAACGTTAGCACAATGCAGTTGATGTAGTCATACGTCTTCATGATCCGACCGATCCAAGTACCGAACGCACGGCACCTCCGAGTTCAGCACACGTTCAGCTCGATGACGTCCCGCGTACTCCGACCTAGCAGAGCTTCACGGGAGAGTTCCGTCAGCACGATGGCGTGATGACCGTGATAATGTTGCTACCGACGCAGGGCTTCGCCTAAGCACCGCTACGATATGACCGAGGTGGAATATGGTGGAGGGGGGCACCGCACACGGCTGGGAAAGATCAACAGATCAACTTGTGTGTCTAGAGGTGCCCCCCTGCCCCCGTATATAAAGGAGCAAGGGGGGAGGCCGGCCGGCCCTCTATGGGCGCGCCAGGAGGAAGAGTCCTCCTCCTAGTAGGAGTAGGACTCCCCTTTCCTACTCCTACTAGGAGGAGGAAAGGAAGGAGGAGAAGGAGAAGGAAGGAGAGGGAGAAAAAGGAGAAAAGGGGGGCCGGCCACCTAGTCCAATTCGGTTTGGGCTAGGGGGGCCGTGCGCCCTGCCTCCTCTCTTCCACCACTTGGCTCATGAGGCCCATTACTTCTTCCTCGTATTCCCGTAACTGCCCGGTACCCCCGAAAATACCCGAATCACTCGGAACCTTTCCGATGTCCAAATATAGTCATGCAATATATCGATCTTTACGTCTCGACCATTTCGAGACTCCTCGTCATGTCCCCGATCACATCCGGGACTCCGAACTACCTTCGGTACATCAAATCACATAAACTCATAATACAATCTTCACCGAAACTTTAAGCATGCGGACCCTACGGGTTCGAGAACTATGTAGACACGACCGAGACACGTCTCCGACCAATAACCAATAGCGGAACCTGGATGCTCATATTGGCTCCCACGTATTCTACGAAGATCTTTATCGGTCAAACCGCATAACAACATACGTTGTTCCCTTTGTCATCGGTATGTTACTTGCCCGAGATTCGATCGTCGGTATCTCAATACCTAGTTCAATCTCGTTACCGGCAAGTCTCTTTACTTGTTCCATAATACATCATCCCGCAACTAACTCATTAGTTGCAATGCTTGCAAGGCTTAAGTGATGTGCATTACCGAGAGGGCCCAGAGATACCTCTCCGACAATCGGAGTGACAAATCCTAATCTCGAAATACGCCAACCCAACAAGTACCTTTGGAGACACCTGTAGAGCACCTTTATAATCACCCAGTTACGTTGTGACGTTTGGTAGCACACAAAGTGTTCCTCTGGTAAACGGGAGTTGCATAATCTCATAGTCATAGGAACATGTATAAGTCATGAAGAAAGCAATAGCAACAAACTAAACGATCAAGTGCTATGCTAACGGAATGGGTCAAGTCAATCACATCATTCTCTAATGATGTGACCCCGTTAATCAAATGACAACTCATGTCTATGGCTAGGAAACTTAACCATCTTTGATTCAACGAGCTAGTCAAGTAGAGGCATACTAGTGACACTCTGTTTGACTATGTATTCACACATGTATTATGTTTCCGGTTAATACAATTCTAGCATGAATAATAAACATTTATCATGATATAAGGAAATAAATAATAACTTTATTATTGCCTCTAGGGCATATTTCCTTCAGTCTCCCACTTGCACTAGAGTCAATAATCTAGTTCACATCGCCATGTGATTTAATACCAATAGTTCACATCACCATGTGATTAACACCCATAGTTCACATCGACATGTGACCAACACCCAAAGGGTTTACTAGAGTCAATAATCTAGTTCACATTGCTATGTGATTAACACCCAAAGAGTACTGAGGTGTGATCATGTTTTGCTTGTGAGAGAAGTTTAGTCAACGGGTCTGCCACATTCAGATCCGTAAGTATTTTGCAAATTTCTATGTCAACAATGCTCTGCACAGAGCTACTCTAGCTAATTGCTCCCACTTTCAATATGTATCCAGATTGAGATTTAGAGTCATCTGGATCAGTGTCAAAATTTGCATCGACGTAACCCTTTACGATGAACCTTTTGTCACTTCCATAATCGAGAAACATATCCTTATTCCACTAAGGATAATTTTGACCAATGTCCAGTGATCTACTCCTAGATCACTATTGTACTCCTTTGCCAAACTCAGGGCAGGGTATACAATAGGTCTGGTACACAGCATGGCATACTTTATAGAACCTATGGCTGAGGCATAGGGAATGACTTTCATTCTCTCTCTATCTTCTGCCGTGGTCGGGTTTTGAGTCTTACTCAACTTCACACCTTGTAACACAGGCAAGAACTCCTTCTTTGACTGTTCCATTTTGAACTACTTCAAAATCTTGTCAAGGTATGTACTCATTGAAAAACTTATCAAGCGTCTTGATCTATCTCTATAGATCTTGATGCTCAATATGTAAGCAGCTTCACCGAGGTCTTTCTTTGAAAAAACTCCTTTCAAACATTCCTTTATGCTTTGCAGAATAATTCTACATCATCTCCGATCAACAATATGTCATACATATACTTATCAGAAATGTTGTAGTGCTCCCACTCACTTTCTTGTAAATACAGGCTTCACCGCAAGTCTGTATAAAACTATATGCTTTGATCAACTTATCAAAGCGTATATTCCAACTCCGAGATGCTTGCACCAGTCCATAGATGGATCGCTGGAGCTTGCATATTTTGTTAGTACCTTTAGGATCGACAAAACCTTCTGGTTGCATCATATACAACTCTTCTTTAATAAATCCTATTAAGGAATGTAGTTTTGTTTATCCATTTGCCAGATTTCATAAAATGCGGCAATAGCTAACATGATTCGGACAGACTTAAGCATAGATACGAGTGAGAAATTCTCATCGTGGTCAACACCTTGAACTTGTCGAAAACCTTTTTGCGACAATTCTAGCTTTGTAGATAGTAACACTACTATCAGCGTCCGTCTTCCTCTTGAAGATCCATTTAATCTCAATGGCTCGCCGATCTTTGGGCAAGTCAATCAAAGTCCTTACTTTGTTCTTATACATGGATCTCATCTCAGATTTCATGGCCTCAAGCCATTTCGCGGAATCTGGGGTCATCATCGCTTCCTCATAGTTCGTAGGTTCGTCATGGTCAAGTAACATGACCTCCAGAACAGGATTACCGTACCACTCTGGTGCGGATCTCACTCTGGTTTACCTACGAGGTTCGGTAGTAACTTGATCTGAAGTTACATGATCATCATCATTAGCTTCCTCACTAATTGGTGTAGTAGTCACAGGAACAGATTTCCGTGATGAACTACTTTCCAATAAGGGAGCAGGTACAGTTACCTCATCAAGTTCTACTTTTCTCCCACTCACTTCTTTCGAGAGAAACTCCTTCTCTAGATTCTCAGCAATGAATATCTTGCCTTCGGATCTGTGATAGAAGGTGTACCCAACATTTTCTTTTGGGTATCGTATGAAGACGCACTTCTTCGATTTGGGTTTGAGCTTATCAGGTTGAAACTTTTTCACATAAGCATTGCAACCTCAAACTTTAAGAAACGACAGCTTAGGTTTCTTGCCAAACCATAGTTCATACGGTGTCGTCTCAACGGATTTAGATGGTGCCCTATTTAACATGAATGCAGCTGTCTCTAATGCATAACCCCAAAACGATAGTGGTAGATCGGTAAGAGACATCATAGATCGCACCATATCTAATAAAGTATAGTTATGATGTTCGGACACACCATTACACTATGGTGTTCCAGGTGGCGTGAGTAGTGAAACTATTTCACATTGTTTTAACTGAAGGCCAAACTCTTAACTCAAATATTTTACCTCTGCGATCATATCGTAGAAACTTTTATTTTCTTGTTACGATGATTCTCCACTTCACTCTGAAATTCTTTGAACTTTTCAAATGTTTCAGACTTGTGTTTCATTAAGTAGATATACCCATATCTGCTCAAATCATCTGTGAAGGTCAGAAAATAACGATACTTGTTGTGAGCCTCAACACTCATCGGACCGAATACATCAGTATGTATTATTTCCAATAAGTCAGTTGCTTGCTCCATTGTTCCGGAGAATGGAGTCTTAGTCATCTTGCCCATGAGGCATGGTTCACAAGCATCAAGTGATTCATAATCAAGTGATTCCAAAAGTCCATCAGCATGGAGTTTCTTCATGCGCTTTACACCAATATGACCTAAACGGCAGTGCCACAAATAGGTTGCACTATCATTATTAACTTTGCATCTTTTGGTTTCAATATTATGAATATGTGTATCACTAGGATCGAGATCCAACGAACCATTTTCATTGGGTGTGTAACCATATAAGGTTTTATTCATGTAAACAGAACAACAATTTATTCTCTTACTTAAATGAATAACTGTATTGCAATAAACATGATCAAATCATATTCATGCTCAACGCAAACACCAAATAACACTTATTTAGGTTCAACACTAATCCCGAAAGTATAGGGAGTGTGCGATGATGATCATATCAATCTTGGAACCACTTCCAACACACATCGTCACTTCACCCTTAACTAGTCTCTGTTCATTCTGCAACTCCCGTTTCGAGTTACTACTCTTAGCAACTGAACCAGTATCAAATACCGAGGGGTTGCTACGAACACTAGTAAAATACACATCAATAATCTGTATATCAAATATACCTTTGTTCACTTTGCCATCCTTCTTATCCGCCAAATACTTGGGGCAGTTCCGCTTCCAGTGACCAGTCCCTTTGCAGTAGAAGCACTTAGTCTCAGGCTTAGGACCAGACTTGGGCTACTTCACTTGAGTAGCAACTTGCTTGTCGTTATTCTTGAAGTTCCCCTTCTTCCCTTTGCCCTTTTCTTGAAACTAGTGGTCTTGTCTACCATCAACACTTGATATTTTTCTTGATTTCTACCTTCGTTGATTTCAGCATTACGAAGAGCTTGGGAATCGTTTTCGTTATCCCTTGCATATCATAGTTCATCACGAAGTTCTACTAACTTGGTGATGGTGACTAGAGAATTCTGTCAATCACTATCTTATCTGGAAGATTAACTCCCACTTGATTCAAGCGATTGTAATACCCAGACAATCTGAGCACATGCTCACTGCTTGAGCTATTCTCCTCCATCTTTTTAGCTATAGAACTTGTTGGAGACTTCATATCTCTCAAGTCGGGTATTTGCTTGAAATATTAACTTCAACTCCTAGAACATCTCATATGGTCCATGACATTCAAAACATCTTTAAAGTCCCGATTCTAAGCCGTTATGCATGGTGCACTAAACAATCAAGTAGTCATCATATTGAGCTAGCCAAATGTTCATAATGTCTGCCTCTACTCCAGCAATAGGTCTATCACCTAGTGGTGCATCAAAGACATAATTCTTCTGTGCAGCAATGAGGAAAATCCTCAGATCACGGATCCAATCCGCATCATTGCTACTAACATTGTTCAACATAATTTTTCTCTAGGAACACAATAAACTGGGAGCAACATCGCGAGCTATTGATCTACAACATAGATATGCTAATACTATCAGGACTAAGTTCATGATAAATTAAAGTTCAATTAATCATATTACTTAAGAACTCCCACTTAGACAGACATCCCTCTAATCTTCTAAGTGATCACGTGATCCATATCAACTAAACCATGTCTGATCATCATGTGAGATGGAGTAGTTTCAATGGTGAACATCACTATGTTGATCATATCTACTATATGATTCACACTCGACCTTTCGGTCTCCGTGTTTCGAGGCCATATCTGTTATATGCTAGGCTCGTCAAGTTTAACCTGAGTATTCCGCGTGTGCAACTGTTTTGCACCCGTTGTATTTGAACATAGAGCCTATCACACCCGATCATCACGTGGTGTCTCAGCACGAAGAACTTTCGCAACGGTGCATACTCAGGGAGAACACTTATACCTTGATAATTTAGTGAGAGATTATCTTATAAAGCTACCGCCGAACTAAGCAAAATAAGATGTATAAAAGATAAACATCACATGCAATCATAATATGTGACATGATATGGCCATCATCATCTTGTGCCTTTGATCTCCATCTCCAAAGCATCGTCATGATCTCCATCGTCACCGGCATGACACCATGATCTCCATCATCTCGATCTATATCAATGTGTCCTCACATGGTTGTCTCGCCAACAATTTCTCTTGCAACTATTGCTATCGCATAGCGATAAAGTAAAGCAATTATTTGGCGCTTGCATCTTATGCAATAGAGAGATAACCATAAGGCTCTTGCCAGTTGCCGATAACATCAACAAAACATGATCATCTCATCCAACAACTTATATCTCATCACGTCTTGACCATATCACATCACAACATGCCCTGCAAAAACAAGTTAGACGTCCTCTACTTTGTTGTTGCAAGTTTTATGTGGCTACTACGGGTTGAGCAAGAACCGTTCTTACTTACGCATCAAAACCACAATGATAGTTTGTCAAGTTGGTGATGTTTTAACCTTCGCAAGGACCGGGCATAGCCACACTCGGTTCAACTAAAGTTGGAGAAACTGACACCCGCCAGCCACTTGTGTGCAAAGCACGTCGGTACAACCAGTCTCGCGTAAGCGTACGCGTAATGTCGGTCCGGGCCGCTTCATCCAACAATACCGCCGAACCAAAGTATGACATGCTGGTAAGCAGTATGACTTATATCGCCCACAACTCAATTGTGTTCTACTCGTGCATATGACATCTACGCATAAAACCTGGCTCGGATACCACTGTTGGGAATCGTAGTAATTTCAACAACAAAAATCTACGCACACGCAAGATCATGATGATGCATATCAACGAGAGGGGAGAGTGTTGTCCATGTACCCTCGTAGACCAAAAGCGGAAACGTTAGCACAATGCGGTTGATGTAGTCGTACGTCTTCACGATCTGACCGATCTAAGTACCGAACGCGCGGCACCTCCGAGTTCAGCACACGTTCAGCTCAATGATGTCTCGCGAACTTCGATCCAACAGAGCTTCACGGGAGAGTTCCGTCAGCACGACGGCGTGATGACGGTGATGATGTTGCTACCGACACAGGGCTTCGCCTAAACACCGCTACGATATGACCGATGTGGAATATGATGGAGGGGGGCACCACACATGGCTGGGAGAGATCAACAGATCAACTTGTGTGTCTAGAGGTTCCCCCTGCCCCCGTATATAAAGGAGCAAGTGGGGAGGCCGGCCGGCCTTCTATGGGCGCGCCAGGAGGAAGAGTCCTCCTCCTAGTAGGAGTAGGACTCCCCTTTCCTACTCCTACTAGGAGGAGGAAAGGAAGGAGGAGAAGGAGAAGGAAGGAGAGGGAGGAAAAGGAGGAAAGGGGGGCCGGCCCCCTAGTCCAATTCGGTTTGGGCTAGGGGGGCCGCGCGCCCTGCCTCCTCTCTTCCACCACTTGGCCCATGAGGCCCATTACTTCTTCCTCGTATTCCCGTAACTACCCAGTACCCCCGAAAATACCCGAATTACTCGGAACCTTTCCGATGTCCGAATATAGTCGTCCAATATATCGATCTTTATGTCTTGACCATTTTGAGACTCCTCGTCATGTCCCCGATCTCATTCGGGACTCCGAACTACCTTCTGTACATCAAATCACATAAACTCATAATACAATCGTCACCGAAACTTTAAGTGTGCGGACCCTACGGGTTCGAGAACTATGTAGACATGACCGAGACACGTCTCCAGCCAATAACCAATAGCGGAACCTGGATGCTCATATTGGCTCCCACATATTCTACGAAGATCTTTATCGGTCAAACCGCATAACAACATACGTTGTTCCCTTTGTCATCGGTATGTTACTTGCCCGAGATTCGATCGTCGGTATCTCAATACCTAGTTCAATCTCGTTACAGGCAAGTCTCTTTACTCGTTCCGTAATACATCATCCCGCAACTAACTCATTAGTTGCAATGCTTGCAAGGCTTTAAGTGATGTGCTTTAGCGAGAGGACCCAGAGATACCTCTCCGACAATCGGAGTGACAAATCCTAATCTCGAAATACGCCAACCCAACAAGTACCTTTGGAGACACCTATAGAGCACATTTATAATCACCCAGTTACGTTGTGACGTTTGGTAGCACACAAAGTGTTCCTCTGGTAAACGGGAGTTGCATAATCTCATAGTCATAGAAACATGTATAAGTCATGAAGAAAGCAATAGCAACAAACTAAACGATCAAGTGCTATGCTAACGGAATGGGTCAAGTCAATCATATCATTCTCTAATGATGTGACCCCGTTAATCAAATGACAACTCATGTATATGGCTAGGAAACTTAACCATCTTTGATTCAACGAGCTAGTCAAGTAGAGGCATACTAGTGACACTCTGTTTGTCTATGTATTCACACATGTATTATGTTTCCGGTTAATACAATTCTAGCATGAATAATAAACATTTATCATGAAATAAGGAAATAAATAATAACTTTATTATTGTCTCTAGGGCATATTTCCTTCACCAAGCCCTTCTCAGGAGTCACTGATGGTTCCACTGTTCCGATAGGGCAGGTTCGCCTTCCAGTCACCTTCGGGCAGCGCAACTACTACCGCACCGAGCTCATCGACTTCGACGTCGCCCACATCCGTCTGCCATACAACGCCATCCTCGGGTACCCGGCCCTGGCCAAGTTCATGGCAGTGACTCACCATGGATACAATGTCCTCAAGATGCCAGGAAGCGGTGGAGTCATCACCGTACCCTGTGAAGAAAGGGACGCAGTGTGTTCACTTGAGCGTGTGTTCCAAGCCGCAGCAATCGAAGACCCGGACCACGGAAACGGAAGACTTCCCGAGGCGACCCCCAAGAAGAAGAAGGCTTCGCCTGGCCCAAGCCATTAGGAGGCAGGAGCCTCCGGAGGTATTGGGTCAGGATCTGCGCCCAATCAGGGAGCGCCACCCTCTCTCGCATAGGAAAGCGCGCCCAGCGCCCTCCTCGGGCAGGGCTCGGGGGCTCTTTCTTGGAGAGCCACCGACTTTGACAAGGTCGCGAGGGAGGTGCTCGGGCACCACTTGGAGGGGTGCTTCCAGGCACGTTTCCCTCAGGAAGGTACAAGGCAAGGAAGACCAAGCCCTTAGGAGTTCATCGCAAGCAACACTCAGGAGCTACAGGGGTCGAGAGTCATGCGCGGCAGCCGCCGCTTGCCCGCCATGACCCCACATCCAGGCGAGGATGGTGGACCGTGTGTCTGCATCGACATACCGGGGCTCAACCGAGCCGCGTCTCAGGAGCGCCTCTGGCCTTCGCGCGTGGGGCGTTGCGAGGGTCCGCCTCACAGCTACGTTCGCATGCCTTTCGGCCAGCCGAACGCGGTCGCCGCTCATCGGCGCCTGCTGAGGAGCATTTAGGAGGCTTAGGCGGTCAGGCATGGCACGGTCCTGGCGGAGATGGAGATGGCTCTCGGAGACCCACCTGTGCCCCCGGAGCCTCCCGAGGCTCCTGGGCCTGGGGGCTCGTGAGGGTCGACGTCTTCATCGCGCATCGCCCGCCTCTTCAGCATCACTTCATCTTCAACGGCACCAGGTGACATCTTTCCAAGTTCCGTTTAGCTGGGAGCGCCCACAGGGCTGCATCATTCCCAGGCCGTGTGGGTCCGTCCCTGCGGCATGTATCCGTTTTGCTTATGCTCTTTACTTACCTTGCTGGGGGTGCCCCTCGGGCTACATCATCCCCGAGCTGCTCGGGCCTGGCCCAACGGCATTTGGTTTTCCCGTGTCTACTTAAAATGAATTTCCTCCTGCATGATTAACATACTCAACCTAATCGCCTGCTCGATTGGCGCCTACCTATGGAGCCACTTTCTCTGGCACGGCATCTGCGCATGGGTCCGTCCTTGCAACGTCGAAAAACCTGAGCGGTCGAGCTCTAGCCGCGGCAGCCCCGCAAGGCGCCACCTCACCAGGCCCTCAGTGCCCCAATCACTCCCCCGGAGCGACCAAAGGTTGGCTGGCAACCGTAACAACAGGTCTTGTTTCTCTTTATGACTGGTGTGCAGGACCTACTCTAGGAGCAACGCTAGGGACATCGCGAGTTGTCTCTCCCTCTCTTCGGCATGGACCGCTTGCACGTTAAAAGGGGGGCGCTTGAGCATCGCGACTCATGGGCTCCTACGGCATCGCGACCTGTCATCCCAGCGGCGCCTGAGCTCGCTCGAGGTCCGGGACCTGAGGACGTAGAGCATTAAGGAAAGTGCGGGGGAGTGGGAAGAAGCTCGCGAGGACCTAACCCAATAGTGCCTCAGCTGCCACCGCTCGGGCCAGGCGCTTCATCGAGGAACTACACCTAACACAAGAGATAAGTCACGCCCTTACAAGAGTTGGACCAACGCAGCGCAAAACCCTCGCCTGGTGCCGCTCTGTCACGGCAACGTTACCTTCCTTTCTCGCCCCGCGAGGGCTGCTTGAGCGCTAAAGGGGACCTCCCGAGCATCGCGACTCGGGGGCTCTTACCGGACCTCGGGCCGCTCACCTCCTGGCCTTGACCACGGCATCGCGACCTGGCATACCAGCGACGGCTGAAGCCTGCCTGGGGACTGGGACTTGTCAGCATAGAGCGCCGAGTCCTCACGAGGAGAAAGGGGGAGCCGAGCTGAGACAGGACAAGCACCTCTCATTGATTCATATTAAGGATATAATATTCATAAAAGACATGGTAGACGCCTTACATACCCCCACGGGGCATTGCTTCGATTCCTCGCAGGGAACAAGAGTTCTAATCCTAAGGAACGCTAATCGCCCGCACCGCCGCGAGGGATGCCATCATCAACAGCGGGCTGCCCAACGTCAACACGAACCCCATCCAGATCAGTGGCGTCGGCGGCTGGACGCAGCTGCCCCGCTCTGAGCACCGCGCGAGCTCGGGGGCTCGTAGCTATCGTCGCTCGTCTCCGGAGTTGCGAGGAGCTTGGGGGAGCCACTGAATTCCCCAGCTCCTCCGCTGCTGCCTGAGGAGCTGCTGGACGGCCGACGGGCAGGTCAGGTCCTCGCCGGTTCATCACCCCTGCCGCTCTCCCTGGGGCAGCACTCCAGCCGGCGTCCTTCAGCATCGAAGACCTTGAAGAACATCAGGGAGGCGCCGTCGTATTCGAGATGAATTACGAGGGCGCCTACCATCCGGCAGACCCGGGCGATTTTGCCCCAGCCCCGGGTCATGAAGACCTTGCCCGGAGCGATGATCGCGACCTCCGCTCCGGTCGCAAGGGCGCCGTAGTCAGCGTGCTGCAGCCAGAGCTCCAGAGCCCCGCTCGGTGGCATCTCGAAGGCGAAGGAAGGAGGGAGGCGAATCCAAGATCTTGGAGGCATGGCGGCATGGAGCACGAGCTCGCGAGAGGAGCATTCGGCGTGGACTCTAGGAGGAACGACGCGCACCGCCGTGACTCGCCGGCGTTGACGACAGCATCATCGGTGTTGCCCGACACCTTCTCCCGCATGACCTACGACGCGGGCGTGCAAGGGTAGCGGGTACCCAGGCGGCGGCCGCTCGTACCAGCTTCTCGGTGCCTCCTGCTGAGCACCCTCTTCTCAGTGGCCGAGGACCAGCCTCTTCTTTGGCGGAAGTGGTCAGTTCCCTCTCGGGGGGCCTTTCCCTTCTCTTCTGCAGAGAACCGGTGGATTGGTGCCATTGGCGTAAGGAGAAGCAAGAGCAAGGAAGGAGAAGGAAAGGAGCAGCAAGAAGGGATGGACTGAAGGGGCTCGCCCAGCCCCGTACTTATAGCCGGAGGAGGCCAACCGCCGAGCACCACGATCGCAGGTAATCATGACCGTTTTCTCTGCATGCAGGGACATGTCAAGTCGTGCGATTGCCGAGGCATCGTGGGGAAGCGCAGTCGCCCACGTCCAATCAATCGCCGCGCGGCACCCAAGATCGCAGGCTGTTAGGGCCCGCGGCGTTTCGCGCTTGCCCCTTCGCTTTCCTGCTAGGCCAAGCCCGGCGCGCCTCGGGCCCGGGGGCTACTGTCGGCGTTCTGGGAACGGGGGTCCCCAGACTTGCCTGCCTGCGGCCTGCGGCATGGCTCAAGTGGGGGCCCAGCACGGCCCATCTTCATCAGATCAAGCTCAAGACCCTCGCGAGGGGCCAAGCCTCGCGGGGCAGATGACAGGAAGCTTCCTTAGAGGCAGCCTCGTCAGGCAACTCACGAGGAGGCAGAGAGATCAAGGTAGGGGTACCTCGCGAAGAGCCCGTGACACAAGCCATGACGATCGAGACCAGGCGAGCGCCAGGCGGGCGCCGGCCTGCGCAGTGTCCTTGTTTCCTCTTTGGTGCAAAGGGGGCAAGCACATGCCAAGGCATCGGGCAAAGGTTGCCATTCCGGTGCAACGAGACCAAGACCAGCAGAGCGGCAGGACGGAGGTCACTGTGGAGCCCAAGTTGGCGTCATCACCAGTGCTTTTGGCAGCCGAAGACCACCTTTGGTCAGGATAACTTGTACTACATGTTCCCCTTCAAAATGGCCAATTGTTGGCGCCCTTCCCGCTCATTATTTGGGGAGAGGCCCAGGGCCTCTATAAATAGAGCTAGCTACCATAGAGTAGAGACATCTAGAAAACATCTAGAAATCTGGTAGAACCCTAGTAGAGAGAGGGGGAGAGGCGAGTGAACTCACCCTAGTAGTTCATCGCACCAGCTCAAGAACACCTCTCGCGAGGCTGTTCTTCCTTTGTACTGATCCTCATCAGCCCCTGAGGCAATCCACCACACCACACACTGGAGTAGGGTATTACACCACAACGGAGGCCCGAACCAGTATAAACCTTGTGTCCCTTGTGATGTTCGTTGTTTCCAGCTCAAATCACGTGAGGAGATTGGGTGTAGATCGGTAGGAGAGAGATTTCCGCGCGCACAGTGTTCGAACCTCAAGGGTCTGCCGGAACCTGAAATCCGACAAGTGTTATTTTCATCATGATGCTAGATGATATTATGTTTTGGAGTATGATGTTGGAGATGATGCTTGCATGTGGATTATAGTGGGATAGTTAGTTCTTGATATTTGAGTAGTAGTCTTATCGTTCTTGGATTCATCATGATAGTAGTGTTATGCTGTCCTCAGAGTATTTTGGTAAGACGATATTAAGCTTTTGATTATTTGTTGGATATTGCTATGACTTGGATTATAGGTTGATAGATGACATCAGAGTATCAGTTAATACTGTTATATTTTGGGGATAAATTCCGTTATTAAGTTGGCCAGGTGCCACCGAACCGGGCTTTTCCAGTACAACCACATTTTCCTTTTATGGGAAGTGTCGGTGTCAAAACGGCGGATCTCGGGTAGGGGGTCCCGAACTATGCGTCTAGGCCGGATGGTAACAGGAGGCAAGGGACACGAAGTTTTACCCAGGTTCGGACCCTCTTGATGGAGGTAAAACCCTACGTCCTGCTTGATTAATATTGATGATATGGGTAGTACAAGAGTAGATCTACAACGAGATCAGAGAGGCTAAACCCTAGAAGCTAGCATATGGTATGATTGTTGTTCTGTATGTCGTCCTACGGACTAAAACCCTCCGGTTTATATAGACACCGGAGAGGGTTAGGGTTACACAAAGTCGGTTACAATGGTAGGAGATCTACATATCTGTATCGCCAAGCTTGCCTTCCACGCCAAGGAAAGTCCCTTCCGGACACGGGACGAAGTCTTCAATCTTGTATCTTCATAGTCCAGGAGTCCGGCTGAAGGTATAATCCGGCCATCCGGACACCCCCGAATCCTGGACTCCCTCAGTAGCCCCTGAACCAGGCTTCAATGACGACGAGTCCGACGCGCAGTTTGTCTTCGGCATTGCAAGGCGGGTTCCTCCTCCAAGTACTTCATAGAAGATTTTGAACACAAAGATAGTGTCCAGCTCTGCAAAATAAGTTTCCACATATTGCCATAGAGAGAATAATATTTACACAAATCTAATCTTCTGGCGTATTCCGTAGTGTGACGCACCACGGCCAAGTCTTTATTTGAATTGTTTTATTGTCCCACCTCAGCGTGTTATGCGAGGCGGTTTCCTTGGCACGTCTCATCGAAGCAGAGATCGTGTCCCCTTATTCCGGGATTCTCATCAATACGGGCGTGGGTAACCCAACCGCGCCATTGATTATGGCGCTTGGGGATAAGCGAGTTTTACCAGGCTGGTGGGGACACATAGTTGCGTCCATCCATATAAGGGGATAAGGATCCACCTTTCCACCTACGCCTTCTTCCTCCTTTGCCTATCCATTCTTGCGCACTCGAGCTCCAGCGCCCAAGTCCGAACTCCCCACCTCAACCTTCTCCAGCTATGTCCGAAGCGGGAGGCAAGTGGATGGTCTCCTCCGTTATGGAGGGACACATCAAAAGACTAAGGAAGGCCGGATACTTGTCTAACGACATTGCGCACCGGCTTCCTGAAGAGGGGCAGCTCATCCCCACCCGTAGGCCCCAAGAGAGGGTGGTGTTCCTCCCCCATTTCCTCCATGGACTGGGCTTCCCTCTCCACCCATTTGTCCGGGGGCTCATGTTCTACTACGGCCTGGATTTCCATGATCTGGCCCCGAACTTTGTCCTCAACATCTTGGCGTTTATCGTCGTGTGCGAGGCTTTTCTCCGCATCCGCCCCCATTTCGGCCTATGGCTCAAGACTTTCAATGTCAAGCCGAAGGTGGTGAGCGGCAACCAGGCGGAGTGCGGAGGCGCCATGGTGGGCAAGATGCCCAACGTCTTATGGCTCGAGGGCTCCTTTGTAGAGACCCTCAAGGGGTGGCAATCGGGATGGTTTTACATCATCGAGCCGCGCGACCCTGAATGGGTCGCAGCCCCCGAGTTCCGATCCGGGCCCCCTACGCGGCTCACCTCCTGGAAGGAGACGGGCTTGTCGTGGGGTAAAAAAGGAGAGCTGACCGGACTCCAAACATGTGTCCAAACCCTGGTGGATAAGAAGCTCAAACTTGTCAACGTAGTCCAGGTTATGCTCATCCGCCGGATCCTCCCGTGTTAACAACGGGCTTTCAACCTGTGGGAGTTCGACCCGGCGCGGCACCGAACTCTGAGCAGGCTCTTCGACACGACGTACGAAGATGCCTGGAAGGTGCTTTTCAAGGGTGCCGAGGCCCCCGCATCCGCCACCGAGGATTGCGGATTCAGTACGCAGCGTCACGCTCATGCCGTAAGCTGTTTTTACCTTTTACAGGGTATCAGTTTTTCATAGTTTGACTCCATGCGGGATCTAAGCTCCCTTACCTTTGACAGGATTGGTAGGAGACGTCCGGACAGATCAACTGTCCAGCTCCTTTGCCCGAAGGCCCAGCGGACGCTTGTTTGGCGAAGCTGCTAGTTCCGGCACCCCATGTGGTGCCGGAGAAGAAGTCCACGAGGACTCGAAAGAGTGCCCGACGCCTGGAGGTGTTGGATCCCTCATCCGACGACTCCAAGACGCACTCCTCCCATGAAGACGAGGAGGAGGAAGAAGAGACCCCTCCCCCTCCAGTGGGGGAAGGGAAGAAAAGGAAGGCCACCCCAACTGGGGAGGCCGAAGGGTCCAAGAAGGGGAAAACCCTTCCTCCGAACTACTCCACCGACGCCAACGACGGCGGAGAGGAGTGGCCACTCAGGGCCAAGCCCCTGGCTAAATCGTAAGTATCCGGATACCAGAGTAATTCATAGTATTCCTTTATTGCACATCTTTCCCTTATGTCGAATATGTTTATGTAGCCCACCCAAAGACTGGCTCGACGCGTCGTCGAGCGGTTCATTGGACTCGTCGGATGTGAATTCGCTTCCGACAGCTTCCTCCCCCCGCCCTACGGACGACACCGAAGTGTTGTCCCAACAGGTTCCAAGCCAGGAGGAGGTGGTCCTAGAGGCACCGCAAGGCGACCTCCCGGACCCCAGGAGTGAAGGGGATAGAACCCCCCAGGGCTCCAAGTCTGGCCCTAGGCCGGACACCGCTCCGGAACCTTCAAAGGTTCCAGAGTCCGGCGGGCGACCTCCTTCCAAGAGGAGCAAGCCCATCGTGCCGGTGACCCCCATCCAACCGGAGGCGCCGGACAATCTGTTGGAGGTGCTCATAGGCGCCTCCATCGACGAGGAGCACCGCACCATTATGAGTGCGGTGGTCCACAAGGTTCAGTCCGCCAAGAGCGGACTGACTGAAGCTTGTACTAGCCTTTTAACAGGCTTTGAGGTAAGTAAAGAATGTGTAAATAATATTACCGCATAGACAGTAGCCCCTGATGCTCTGTTTGGCGTTCGGGAAGAAAAGCCGAATAGAGGATCAAATAAAATTCGCAGGAGTCTAACAAAAAGGAGTCAATACACGTATGCAGGCTTCTCTGCTGGCGTCCGCCGCACTGACTGCGGAAGTGGACATGCTAAAGCAGAACCTCGAGCAGTCCGAGCAAGAGCTCGGGCGTGACAAGAAGCAGCTCGAGGACAAGGAAGGTAAGAAATACCTTGTTTAAATATATATAAAAAGGTGCAATTGCAAAAAATGACAGGATTATCGTGGCTATTGTAGGGGCCACGTCTGAGGTGGCGACCCTTAAGCAAGCGCTGGTTCGAGGCCGAGAAGAGGGCGGCCACAGAGCGCACCGAGCGGGAGAAGTATGAGGCCGAGGTTGGCAAGGTGCGGCAAGAGCTCCAGGCTCTCATGGAAAAACATGAGAGTTTGGAGCTTGACTCAAAGACGCGAGCGTCCGAGCTCGCGGTGGCTATTGAAAATGCCAAGTATGCCAAGGTCGAATCCCAGAAGACCCTCCAGGAGTTGGATGAGGTGAAAAAGATAGCGGCGGGTAAGGCATTCTTTATGCAAAGCAAACACATAAACGTAAGCTACTTGTTACTTACCCGAATCCGGAGCTCTCCAGGAGCATTCGCAGATCTTCCCCATAGCGTGTCCGATGCCGCCGCATTCTATCGAGTCGAGGAGGGCATCTCGACAGAGAAGGTGTTCTGGTCTCAGTATGCTGAGGCCGGACACCCCGTGCCCCTGAGCGACCAGCTGAAGCAACTGGTCGAGCTCCACAAGGCGGCCGAACAGGCCATGAAGGGCCTCATAGTTCGGCTGTGGCCTGGAGAGGCTCTGCCTGGGAGCTATTTCGGGCTGGTGCGGCGGCTGGTGGGGGCCTGTCCAAGGCTTGAAGTCATCAAGCACTCCGTCTGCATTGAAGGTGCCCGTAGGGCCCTTGCCCGTGCTAAGGTGCACTGGGGCAAGCTGGATGCTGAGAAGCTTGTGAAGGACGGGCCACCGCCGGGGAAAGAGCATCGCAAGCCCGAGAATTATTATAAGGATGTTCTGAAGGGTGCCTGCCTTATGGCGGATGAATGTTCCAGGGATGTAATTTTTGAGTAAAACTCGCTCGTTTTGTCCTGTGCGCTGAAAACTTGTTCATATGCGCTAAGCAATGCTGTTGGAATTTAAAATATTACCTTCTGTGCGGCTGTTTATCAATTCTGAGAGATGGCGAGTCGTCGGCTTCTGCCCCCGTGCCGCTAGTGCTGGGGTGTTCGGGGATAAACCTGAGCGCTCTTTTTCCCATGTTTGGGTCCTTCGAGGGAGGCGCTCAGCACAACGAACAAGGCAATCGGACTATAATGCATGAACACTCTCACTTAGCCATAGAATTCTATAATTTTAAATTTCGGCGAAGCCCCTGGTATTCGGAAGACCGAGTTCGGGGCGCTATCCACGCCTTGGCCGGACAGAGCCGACTCCTCGCTCTAAGCGGCATAAGTCTTTAAGGACTCGAAAAACCTCTCGAACAGCGACCAGCTCTCGCTTCATCATGACAGTCAGTTTTAGCTTTCTCTACTGAGGTGCTCGACCCAGCTCAACTGGGGCACAATCGCAGTAGTTCTCCTAGTGCTACCTTAGCCGATATAGCGGAACGTAAGGCACCAAAACATAGGAGCCGGGCAAACCCAACTATTGACCCAACACATGATTCGGAGCCGATGCATATAATGCAATAAGTTCGGGGTGCTGCACTTGTTGAAGTGTTCGGACTTCTCACACCATATTGAGGGGTACTAAAGCCCCTGGCGTATTTTGGCCATACCAAAGTGTACGGGTGCAACATGTCGTTAAGGAACATATATTTGTAAAAAAAAGAGTAATGCAAGAATAGACAGAAGCTATGCATTGTTTATTAAAAAGGGCTGCGATCAAAGCAGAACAATACAAATAATGCGATAAGCAAAAGGTTGGACTATTTTAACATGTCCGTTCCAGGGGCAGGCTGCGGAATGGTATGCGAAATAGGTATACTGCTCGTGATAGAGACCACCTGGAGTTCCGTAATGCGGCATGGCTTGTCTGCTTCCCTGGTTCTTGCATCGTTTGTGCGGCAATTGAACTACCAAACAGGCCTTCCGAAGAGTGGAGTCCTGAAAGTAAGAGAAAATTAAAAAATCGGCAGCCCCTGGTGCGATTTAAGCCTTATTTCGGGCATGCCGTGATGGTGCCCCTCCCCCTGTACCCATGGTATTTCTAGAGCATAGTTATGTACTCGAAGTACTGGTGTCGCATTTTTGCAAGGCCTGGTGTTGGGGCCGCATTGCTACGCCTGCTCGGAACGTGCCAGGCGGTCTTGTTGTATGTTACTCCGGGTGCGCTTGACGGTGTCAGGACGTTTAATGGCCGGACTGGAGAAATGCCTAGAGAGGCCGCTTTGTACTTTCGCTGCAAGGGCCACCATGTGCTCCTCCGTTCGGAGGGAGCATTCGGCGTTTCCATTGACCGTAATTACTCCTCGAGGGCCTGGCATCTTGAGCTTAAGGTATGCGTAGTGCGGTACCGCATTGAACTTGGCGAATGCGGTTCATCCGAGCAGTGTGTGATAGCCACTACGGAATGGGACTATGTCGAAGATTAACTCCTCGCTTCAGAAATTATCCGGAGATCCGAAGACCACTTCAAGTGTGACTAAGCCTGTGCAGTTGGCCTCTACGCCTGGTATTACGCCTTTAAAGGTCATTTTGGTGGGCTTAATCCTCGAGGGATCTATGCCCATTTTCCGCACTGTATCCTGGTAAAGCAAGTTCAGGCTACTGCCGCCGTCCATAAGGATTCTAGTGAGATGAAATCCGTCAATAATTGGGTCTAGAACCAATGCGGCGATTCCGCCATGACGGGTGCTAGTGGGATGGTCCCTTCGATCAAAGGTGATCGGGCAGGAGGACCATGGGTTGAACTTTGGGGCGACTGGCTCTATCGCGTATACGTCCCTTAACGTGCGCTTCCGTTCCCTCTTGGGGATGTGGGTTGCGTATATCATGTTCACCGTCCGCACTTGTGGGGGAAAACCCTTCTGTCCACTGTTGTTCGGCGGTCGGGGCTCTTCGTCGTCATCGCTATGCAGCCCCTTGTCTATATTTTCTGCATGTAACTTGCCTGCCTGCTTGAACACCCAACAATCCCTGTTGGTGTGATTGGCCGGCTTTTCGGGGGTGCCATGTATCTGGCACAAGCGGTCGAGTATTCGGTCCAAACTGGACGGGCCCCTAGGATTTCTTTTGAATGGCTTTTTCCGCTGACCGGATTTATAGCCTCTGAATCCGGCATTAACTGCCGTATCCTCAGCATTGTCGCTGTTAGTGCGGCACTTCTGCTTGTTGCGACGCGACCTGCCACTACTGTCCCTGGTATCCGAATTACCAGGGTTCTTGGTCATATTGTTGCTACGAGCAAGCCAGCTGTCTTCTCCCGCGCAAAAGCGGGTCATGAGTGTCGTGAGTGCTGCCATAGATTTCGGCTTTTCCTGTCCAAGGTGCCGGGCAAGCCACTCGTCACGGATATTGTGTTTGAAGGCTGCTAGGGCCTCAGCGTCCGGACAGTCGACTATTTGATTTTTCTTTGTTAGGAACCGTGTCCAGAATTTCCTGGCCGATTCCTCTGGCTACTGAATTACGTGGCTTGGGTCATCGGCGTCTGGTGGCCGCACATAAGTGCCCTGGAAATTGTCGAGGAATGCGGCTTCCAGGTCCTCCCAACAACCGATTGATCCTGCTGGCAAGCTGTTAAGCCAATGCCGAGCTGGTCCTTTAAGCTTGAGTGGGAGGTATTTGATGGCGTGGAGATCATCGCCGCGGGCCATGTGGATATGAAGGAGATAATCCTCGATCCATACCGCAGGATCTGTTGTGCCATCATATGATTCGATGTTTACGGGTTTGAAACCCTCAGGGATTTGATGATCCATTACTTCGTCTGTGAAGCATAGTGGGTGTGCGGCGCCTCTGTACTGGGCTATATCACGACGTAGCTCCAATGAGCTTTGTCTACTGTGTTCGGCCCTACCGGATTTGTGTCCGACGTGACGGTTACCGTCTCGAGTCATGGGGCGCCCACGCGATCCGTAGATTGATCTTGTTTGCCTTGCCTTGTCCTCCAACATATCTCGCAGGTCTGGCGCGTTTTCCCATGGCTTGGTACGGGGTGCGGCTTGAGTGGAGGGCCGAGAGGCCTCTCTGTCGCGTCCACGAGGTGGCTGGTCGGCCGTATCAAGTGCTGGTGATGTAGGTTTAAGTGCTTCCTCCTCTAATTGGGGTAGCAACCTGCACTTTGGGTAGCTCTTGGAGGGGCGTTCGAGTTTATGCTCTTAGGCCGCAAGGACTTCAGTCCATCTGTCGACTAGCAAATCTTGATCAGCTCTAAGCTGTTGCTGTTTTTTCTTGAGGCTTCTTGCCATGGCCATAAGCCTGCGTTGGAAACACTCTTGCTCGGCAGGATCCTCTGGCACGACGAATTCATCGTCGTCGAGGCTTGCCTTGTCTTCGGAGGGAGGCGTATAATTATCGTCCTCGACCTCTCTGTCTGCCGCTCTCTCATGAGGGCTGGCTTCTCCATCCTCCTGTGCTGAATCTTGCTTGAGGGGATTTTCTTCGGCATTCTCCAGAGTATTATTATCTCCCGTGCTGGAATCACCGTATTTGCTTTGGCAGGATTTTGAGCGGTGCCACTGACGCCAGCGCTTAGGTTGTTTCTTGGAGGGGTCATCCTCCGCTGTTCCATCGCCATCTCCTTCTTTTGGGGTGTCCACCATGTATATGGCATACGACGAGGTGGCTTTCCAAGGCCTAATAGGCGCTGGTTCTTCATCGTCTCCTGCATCGGTGTCCATACCATCGATGCCTTCGGAGTCGAAGTCGAGCATGTCGGTTAAATCGTCGACAGTGGCTACAAAGTGGGTGGTGGGTGGGCTTTGAATTTCTTCATCGTCCGCATCCCAACCATGCTGGCCGTAGTCCGGCCAGGGCTCTCCTGATAAAGAGAGAGACTTTAGTGTCTTCAGAATATTGCCGAAAGGCGAGTGCTGAAAGATGTCCGCGGTAGTAAACTCCATGATCGGCGCCCAATTGGATTCGATCGGCAGTGGCGCGGAGGGTTTGGAGTCCGGAGAGGAGTCCGGCTCCTTGGAGTCATGATTATCACGGAGTGCGGGGCTGGTGTTCGGCTCGATCGCCGTTGGGATTGCAGCCCCCGAGGCGGCGTCCAACCACCCATCCTTGATTGGCACAGTTGGCTCCAAATTAAGGGTCGAAGCCGATGCGGGTGCGGCCTCCAGGGCACTGTTCGGTGGCAGAGCTAGATCATGCTCGTCGTGACAGTGCGACGCGCTCGGCAGTGGCTCGAATCCGTCGAGGATCAAGTCCCCGCGGATGTCAGCCGTGTAGTTTAAACTTCCAAATCTAACCTGATGGCTAGGGGCATAGCTTTCGATCTGCTCCAGATGGCCAAGTGAATTGGCCCGCAGTGCGAAGCCGCCAAAGACGAAGATCTGTCCGGGGAGAAAGGTCTCACCCTAGACTGCATCGCTATTGATGATCGTAGGAGCCATCAAGCCTAACGGCGACGACACAGAGGAACTCTCAATGAAAGCACCAATGTCGGTGTCAAAACCGGCGGATCTCGGGTAGGGGGTCCCGAACTGTGCGTCTAGGCCGGATGGTAACAGGAGGCAAGGGACACGAAGTTTTACCCAGGTTCGGGCCCTCTTGATGGAGGTAAAGCCCTACGTCCTTTTTGATTAATATTGATGATATGGGTAGTACAAGAGTAGATCTACCACGAGATCAGAGAGGCTAAACCCTAGAAGCTAGCCTATGGTATGATTGTTGTTCGTACGTCATCCTACGGACTAAAACCCTCCGGTTTATATAGACACCGGAAAGGGTTAGGGTTACACAAAGTCGGTTACAATGGTAGGAGATCTACATATCCGTATCGCCAAGCTTGCCTTCCATGCCAAGGAAAGTCCCTTCCGGACACGGGACGAAGTCTTCAATCTTGTATCTTCATAGTCCATGAGTCCGGCTGAAGGTATAGTCCAGCCATCCGGACACCCCCTAATACAGGACTCCCTCAGGAAGGCCCTAATGTGGTCTATTGTCATGCCTCTCGCCGGTGCCTCCAACGAGGGAAGGTTATGCACGGGCACCTACCCTGATTAGGTAGTGACGGCATAAAGCCTTGTGTGCCCGTAGTTGATAATTGATGATCTCTTGTTCCCCATTTGTGACCGTTTTGTTTTGCCCACGACGGTGGCCGTTGGTGTCTTTGGGTAGGGCAACGGGGCCCCTCAGGACTGAACCCAAAAAGGGGTATTGGGTCGGAGTGGCCCAGAGAGTGTCATGGCAGTAGGTTGGTTTTGTCGGAACGCCGTTGGTCCACCCGAATGGAAGTGCGAGGCCATGGGTGCCGTGGGTGTGGGTAAAGTGTGCTACCTCTGCAGAGTGTGTTTGTTTAAACTATTGATAGCCGCGTCCTCCGTCATGGGCACGGGTTCGTACTAGGTCACACCGTTCGATCAACACTCACATGACGGAATGACTTATAGGTGATGTATATGTTGATATTGTGAGCTGTAACAGTTTGGCAGGATGATGATGATAATGTTGGGATGATCTTGAGGATGATCATTCAGTCCGTGATGTGGTCACGAGGTGATCATGTGGATGTTTTGATCACGAGGTGATCATGTGGATGTTCCGTTTGTGATCCGTGAATGATCACCGTTTGTTTTTTATCACGAGGTGATCGAGATGGTATATTGCTTGGCCCGTTAGCCAAGAGTGATATGGTTATGGAGATCTGAGATGGTGATTTATCAGTATTGTATTAGTTTCATACCATGCTTCATCATGGTAGTTGTTAATTAATTAACCTGCTAATGCTATGTTATTGTCTTTCCTTGATGTTTATGGTTGTTGTGAGCTTGCAAGTACATTCAATGTACTGACCTGGCATGTCATGCCAGATTGCAGGTGATTCCATGATTGCTCGATTGCTTGTTAAAGTTGTCGTGCGTGCGAGCTAGATCGTGTCCCAGCCAGAGTCCCTGCGGAGTGGAGTTCACCACCTTCGTCGTTTTTCCACTGCTTCAAGTTGTTCCGCTGCTAGCATAGAGCAAGTGTAGTATCGCAGGCGAAGTGTCGCCGTGCCGATCTGCTTCTTTGTAACATCAGACCCTTGTATTATTATTCTTGTAATAAGAGCTGATTTGTTCTATGTCAAGCAGTGGCGTATTCCAGAGACTTCTCCTCGATCTCTGGGCTGGAATACGGGGCGTTCCAGTTTCTCTGAGCTGAGGTGCCACAACGTGCACCTCTAGCAGCCCTCTTCGTCTTCCCCCGACCTCTCCCGGCCGAAGAAGAAGCGCATGCCGGTGTCGTCATACTATCTACCAGTTCTCTATGAAGGTGTAACACCCCGGATGTAATTTACCTTATATGTACTCCAACTCTTGCCGTTTTCGGCCTAAGTTATTTTATTTTCCTCGGGTTCGGGTTTTTGTCTTTGTGTGTTGTTGCCTTTGTCACGCATCTCATATCATGTCATCATGTGCATTGCATTTGCATACGTGTTCATCTCATGCATCCGAGCATTTTCCCCGTTGTCCGTTTTGCATTCCGGCACTCCTATCTCCTCCGGTGGTCCTTTCTACCTCTTTTCGTGTGTGGGGGTTAAACATTTCCGGATTGGACCGAGACTTGCCATGCAGCCTTGGTTTACTACCGGTAGACCTCCTATCAAGTTTCTGCCAATTGGACTTTGTTTGATACTCCAACGGTTAACCGAGGGACCGAAAAGGCCTCGTGTGTGTTGCAGCCCAACACCCTTCCAATTTGGCCCAAAACCCACCAAAAACCCACCCATCATCTAGAGCGTTCGATCACGATCGTGTGGCCGCAAATCACACTTCTTTTGGAGCTTCCTAGCTCCCTCTATGCCTATAAATAGATCCCCTTCCGAAATCACGGGTCTTCTTCCCCCGAAACCCTAGCCCCGCTCCCTCTCCGCCGCCGGACAAAATTCACCGGGCCGGACACGTCTGACCCGCGTCGCCGCCACCACGTGGCACGCCGCCATTCGCCACCGCGCCGCCCCACTTCGTCGGCCCGCCTGGGCCAGAGGAGGGCCCCCGAGGCCCGCGCGCCGCCACCGCCTACCCGGCTCGACCCCGCCGCTTTCTCCTTCGACGCTGGCGAGCGCCGCCCCTCGCCGGACCACCACGCTCGCCATCACCGGCGGCCGCCTCGCGCCCCATCGGCAACCGCCGCGCCGCCGCCCGGAGCGCCGCTCCGCCCTGCTCCGCCCTCCAACCGCCGTCGCCACCTCGCTGTCGGCCGGATTCGGCGCCCCCACGGCCAGATCCGGTGACTGCACCCCTTCTCCGGCAAAGCCCGGGCTGACTCCGACGAGCACAAACCCTCCTCGGTTTGCGTGCGTTCGTCAGCTACAGTAACTCCAGATCTGGATCAGTTGACTCCTTCCCCGAAAAGCCTAATTATTTTGCAAACTTTGGCATGTCGTATCTCTGCATCCGTAGCTTCGATTTACGCGTGTAGCATATCAAAATGTTCGCCTCAAAGAGTACATCATTTCATCTCACTGCATTATTTTCATTTGATCTCATACTAATGCCCGAAATTCTGTTGGAAGAGGGCTATATGATAAAATTGTCAGATCTGTTTCATCAAATAGATATTTGTCATTTTTGCCATGATTAATGTGTGCATGATATGCTCCTGAGTTCTACATGAGTTTTGTTATATGACATGCCTTCTTTACAGAGGTGCTTACCATGTATTTTTGTGATATGTGTGGTGATTAGCACAAGCTTGCACAGTAGCGTATTCGGTAATGCTGATTTCAGGGACTTAGAATTTCTCTAAGTCCTTGTCCTGATTTTGTCATTATGCCATATGCTCATGTTGTTTCCTAGTGATCCGTGCCTCTTTTGAGGATTATCAGTAAGGATGATTTGTTAATATTGTGGTGCTCTATCCATCCATATCTTTGTTTGCATTTATGGAGCACCCTATCTTGAGTCAATCGAGCTCTACTTTTGCTATTTCGAGAATCCTGGTAGATTGTTGACTTGTTAGCGATTTTGTCGAGGATGTCGCTATTAATCCGTGCATGCTATGTTGTTGTTCTTGCCATGTATAGCTTCTATGCCATGTATTATTGATGGGTGTATGCTTAGTTTGTCATGCCATGCTCTGTAGTGAGTGCATCGAGCTCGTAAACTTGCCTACTCGTTAACGGATTTGCATGCTCCAGTTTTTCACTAAGTCTGTAATCTGATTATGTTTTTGCCATGTTCACATGCTTGCAATTGTATTTTCTGATCCCTTTTGGCTCAAGGTCACTAAGGGACTTTTGTTAAGTGCTTTGAGTAGCTTCATGCCATGCCTTGCTTTGCCATGTTAATTTCATGTAGCATGTAGTTTTCATGCTCTAAAGTGTGCTACCTGATGTTAAATCCTAGACTTGTGTTAATTTCACAAAGTCTAAAACCTGTTATCATTTGCACTTTTGTCATACTTGTTTGAATCTGTTAATGGATGAATTGGCCGTAGCTCAGTGTTCATCTTTCATCAAGAATCATGAGTGGATCCCTGCCATGAATTTTTTGTCATGTTTGAGTGTTGTAGCATACTTATCTTGATGCATTTAGATGGCTACTTGCTGATTATCGCAGACCGGTGTCATATTTGTTTTGCTTGCCATTTCCAAACCGTGCATCCGATTCCGGTGATCTTTATATCGATTTTAACCGAAATCACCTCACCTTTCCAGTGGAACTCTTGGATTTCCATGTTGAGGCCAGTTCAATCATTCCTTGTCAAATCTTGCATCTGCATCACATATCGCATCCCGCTTAGCATACCATGTTTGCATCATGTTTGTTTGAGCATTGCACAGGGTTGATTGTATTCCTTTTGCTTGTTTGTCTTGTTTGGGTAGAGCTGGGAGACGAGTTCGCTAACGAGGAGCCCGTTGAGTTTTCTTACGAGGATCAAGTCAACTCTGACAACTTTGCAGGCAAGATGATCATACCCTCGAAATCACTTCTATCTTTGCTTGCTAGATGCTCGCTATTTTGCTATGCCTATGCTACGATATCTACCGCTTGCTTATCATGCCTCCCAAATTGCCATGTCAAACCTCTAACCCACCATGTCCTAGCAAACCGTTGATTGGCTATGTTACCGCTTTGCTCAGCCCCTCTTATAGCGTTGCTAGTTGCAGGTGAAGATTGGAGATCGTTCCTTGTTGGAACATTATTTATTGTTGGGATATCACCATATTATCTTGTTTATCTTAATGCATCTATATACTTGGTAAAGTGTGGAAGGCTCGGCCTTTTGCCTAGTGTTTTGTTCCACTCTTGCCGCCCTAGTTTCCGTCATATCGGTGTTATGTTCCCGGATTTTGCGTTCCTTACGCAGTTGGGTTATAATGGGAACCCCTTGACAGTTCGCCTTGAATAAAACTCCTCCAGCAATGCCCAACCTTGGTTTTACCATTTTCCACCTAGCCTCTTTTCCCTTGGGTTTCCGGAGCCCAAGGGTCATCTTTATTTAAACCCCCCCCCCGGGCCAGTGCTCCTCTGAGTGTTGGTACAAACTAGAGCCCCTTGCAGCGCCACCTCGGGGAAACTCGAGGGCTGGTTTTAGTTGTACGGATTGCTTATCTGAGTGTGCCCTGAGAATGAGATATGTGCAGCTCCTATCGGGATTTGTCGGCACATTCGGGCGGTGTTGCTGGACTTGTTTTACCATTGTCGAGGATGTCTTGTAAAACCGGGATGCCGAGTCTGATCGGAATGTCTCGGGAGAAGGAATATCCTTCGTTGACCGTGAGAGCTTGTGATGGGCTAAGTTGGGACTCCCCTGCAGGGATTTGAACTTTCAAAAGTCGTGCCCGCGGTTATGGGCAGATGGGAATTTGTTGATGTCTGGTTGTAGATAACATGAAACTTAACTTAATTAAAATGAATCAACCGCGTGTGTAACCGTGATGGTCTCTTCTCGGCAGAGTTCGGGAAGTGAACACGGTGTTGCAGTAATGCTTGACGTAGGTTGTTCTAGGATCACTTCTTGATCATAGTTCTTCGTTCGTGCTTTGCCTTCTCTTCTCGCTCTCTTTTGCGAACAGGTTAGCCACCATATATGCTAGTCGCTTGCTGCAGCTCCACATATTACCTTGCCTTACCTATAAGCTTAAATAGTCTTGATCGCTAGGGTGCGAGATTGCTGAGTCCCCGTGACTCACAGTTTACTTCCAAAACCAGATGCAGGGACTGATGATACCATTCCAGATGATGCGCTTGAGCTCAAGTGGGAGTTCAACGAAGACTCTCGTCGTTACTATGTGTCTTTCCCAGATGATCAGTAGTGGTGCCCAGTTGGGGCGATCGGGACCGTGTCGCATGTTGGGGTTGATCTTTTATTTTGGTACCGTAATTGGACCATGAGTGTATTGGATGATTGTAATGTTATTCATGTATTTATGTGACGTGGCGAGTGTAAGCCAACTATGTATCCTTTCCCCATTTATATATTTACATGGGTTGTTGTGAAGATTACCTTACTTGCAACATTGCTTTGAATGCGGTTATGCCTCTAAGTCGTGCTTCGACACGTAGGAGATATAGCCGCATCGAGGGCGTTACAAGTTGGTAATCAGAGCCTTCCCCGACCTTAGGAGCCCCCTGCTTGATCGAGTCGTTGGCGTTGTTGAGTCTAGAAAAATGTTTTGAGTCATTTAGGATTATATATATCGGAGAGTTAGGAATTCTTTTTACTCCCCAGTCCCTTCATCGCTCTGGTAAGGCATCCTGACGTAGAGTTTTGATTCTTCTCTTCTCAAATTTCACTAAAAAATTTAGGATCACGCGGGTATCTTGGAATCGTTCCGATCGATTTGTGACGAGAACATTGTTCTTGGTGCCTCCTGTCATTTAGGGGTTGTGGCAGTGTCCCGGGGAGTTGAGCTCCGAGGTGTTGTCGTCACAATTTTATCGTTGAGATTCTGGAATACCTGAGTTTCGCCGACATCGAAAATCTCTTTTATGCAGTTGTTGGTGAGATAACCTCGACGCCACCCAGTACTGGGGCGGGAGTTCGGGAGTATTGCCATAACTTGTATAACGGATGCTTTTCGAAGGTTGAGGTAGACGATTTCCGAAGTTTTCTCGGTTATGTGTTGAAGGATGGATACAGCTGGATGTAGGATTTGCTAGATTTGGGTGAGATATTATGCTTCCCTGTATCCCAACACCTGATTGCATAACCGGAAAGGTTCGGGAGTTTCATAGGTGGGAATTCTTGTAGCTCTAGTTCTTCTTCCACAGATATTTGGTTTGGGATTGGGTAATCCTCACCAAGTATTCGTTCTTGGTCCGTACCTTGTTGTTTTTCTTCTACCTCAATTCTAAGTGGCTTCTCAATTTATGGATATGTGACCATTTCAATTGGAATGCATTCGTTCATTTTGTTCGGATGTGAAGACTATATGTTGCAATTTCAACCCGTTTGATTCAGCTTCAATATTTGTCTGTCAATGTGCTAATGGATGTCAACCTCTTCAGGATGGCTCCTCCAACGCGCACGACTCCGAATCCTGATCAGCCACCACCACCTCCACCTCCGGAGGCATGGCAAGCTGTGATGGCCACTACCAATGCAAACACGCAGCTGATCATGCAACTTCTTCAAGAGCGCAACCAAGGGAGCCAAGGCCAGGGCAACAATCAGAATCACTTTGCTACACTCAACCAGTTCCTTGCTAACCAGCCAAAGACCTTCAGCAATTGTGTTGAGGCAACAGACGCTGATGATTGGCTCGTGGACATATGCAAGCATTTCGAGTGCAATAACGTCAGGCCTGAGGACTTTGTCAAGTTCGCTTCCTTCCAACTCAAAGACCAAGCTACAGAATGGTTTCAGCAGTACAAAGATTCCAGAGGAGGCCGTGTGATTACTTGGGATGAATTCTGTCAAGACTTCAAAGCTCATCATATTCCTTAGAGCGTGGTTGAAAGCAAGCATGAAGAATTCCGCAACCCGAAGCAAGGCTCTATCTCTGTTTACGAGTACAACAAGATGTTTCAGAAGCTCGCCCGTTTTGCTAAGCAAGACGTCCCTGACGAGAAGATCATGATATACCAGTTCAGGGGTGGTCTCAGAGAAGAAATCCAGCTAGCTCTTGTCCTCTTTGAGCCCAAGAGGTACGATGAGTTTTACAACATGGCAATGAAGCAAGAGACTGCTCAACTAAAGTGCGATGCTTCCAAGAAGCGAGTCAGAGATGCTACTCCTTCTTCCTCAACTCAAGTGGCTAAGCAGCGGAAGTATTGGCTTCCTCCTCCTCCGTTCCGTCAGCCTTATCAGCAGAAGAGCAAAGGTGGCAGTGGATCTTCCCACCCACCCAACCCTGGCTTTCAGAACAAGACTTCGTCTCAAGCTCCAAGATCGAGTGCTCCGTATCACCGTCCGCTTTCAGAGGTCACGTGCAACAAGTGCCAACAGAAGGGTCACTATGCCAACAAATGCTTCAATCAGGGGCGTCTCCCTCCTCCTCCTCCTGTGAGATCGGCAAGTACAGCTGTGGTCAAGGATAACCCCAAGTACGCCAAGGTCAACATGGTGAATGCAGCTCAGGCAGAGGACTCGTCAGATGTCATCATGGGTAACCTTCATGTTAACGATATTCCTGCAAGAGTTCTTTTTGACACTGGTGCATCGCATTGTTTCATCTCGAGACCTTTTGCATCTAAGCATGATTTTGTTACTCAAGTCTTGCCGAAACCGTTGGCTATTGTCTCTCCGGCCCGTCAAATGACATCTCGAGTATGCGTTCCGAATGTTTCAATAACATTGGGTGACTATAAGTTCTTGTCTTCTCCAAATGTTCTTGGTGACTCGGATATTGATCTTATTCTCGGAATGGGTTGCCTTTCTAAGCACAAGTCTCAGCTTGATTGTGCTGCCAGGCAGATTCAATTGACTCATTCGTCTGAGGATGTAATTGTATTTGCCGCAAGGGATGATACCATCCGTCTGTTTTCTCTCAATGTGAAGGGTGAACAGGATGCCATCTCTCAAATTCTAGTCGTTTGCGAATATCAAGACGTCTTTCCAGAAGAGCTTCCAGGAATGCCTCCGCACCGGCCAGTTGAATTCGTCATCGATCTTGAGCCTGGCACGGAACCTGTTTGCAAACGTCCTTACAAGCTTGGACCTGAAGAGTTGAAGGAGCTGAAGAAGCAACTCGATATTCAAGAGCGAATGGGTCTCATCTGACCTAGTTCTTCTCCGTGGGGTTGTGGAGTTCTTTTTGTGAAGAAGAAGTATGGAACGGACCGACTTTGTGTTGACTACCGTCCATTGAACAAGAAGACTATAAAGAACAAGTACCCACTTCCCAACATCAACGAGCTGTTTGAACAACTCAAAGGTGCTCAAGTATTCTCCAAGCTTGATCTCCGTATGGGCTATCACCAGATTCGAATTCGTGAGCAAGATATCCCCAAGACGGCATTCAGAACAAGCTATGATTCATATGAATACACTGTCATGTCTTTTGGCCTCGTCAACGCTCCTCCGACTTTCTCTCGCATGATGAACTTCATCTTCAACGCCTACACAAATGACTTCGTCTTGGTCTACCTCGATGACATTCTGGTCTTTTCCAAGAACAAGGAAGATCATGCCAAGCACTTGCGTTTGGTGCTCGATAAGCTCAGAGAACATCAGTTCTACGCCAAGTTCTCAAAGTGCGAGTTTTGGCTCGATGAGGTTCTCTATCTTGGGCATATCATCTCTGCCAAGGGCATAGCGGTGAATCCTGAGAAGGTGTCTGCAATTGTGAATTGGGAACCACCTCAGAACGTGAAGCAACTCCGCAGCTTCCTTGGTCTCGCAAGCTACTGTCGAAGGTTCGTTGAGAACTTTTCAAAGATCGCGAAGCCGCTTTCCAACCTTCTCCAGAAGCACGTCAAGTACGTTTGGTCTCCTGAATGTGACATCGCTTTCAACACCCTGAAAGAGAAATTAGTCACTGCTCCAGTTCTGACTCCTCCTGATGAATCCAAACCGTTCGAGGTCTTCTGCGATGCCTCTCTTCAAGGTCTTGGTGCAGTGTTGATGCAAGAGAAGAAAGTTGTGGCTTATACCTCTCGCCAGTTGAAGCCCAACGAGAAGAACTACCCCACTCATGACCTCGAGTTGGCGGCAGTTGTGCATGCTCTTTTGACTTGGAGACATCTCTTATTGGGAAGAAAAGTGGACATCTTCACTGACCACAAGAGTCTCAAGTACATCTTCACTCAGCCTAATCTCAACCTCAGGCAGACTCGTTGGGTCGAAATGATTCAAGAGTATAATCCGAGCATCGAATATACTCCAGGCAAGGCCAATGTGATTGCTGACGCATTGAGCAGGAAGGCTTACTGCAACAGTCTGATTCTCAAGCCTTACCAACCCGAGCTTTGTGAAGCTTTCCGCAAACTCAATCTGCAAGTTGTTCCTCAAGGTTTCCTCGCCAACCTTCAAGTCTCTCCTACTTTGGAAGATCAGATTCGCGAGGCTCAACTTCTTGATGCTATGGTGAAGAAGGTGAAGATTGGGATTGCCAAGAGTCAACCCAAGTACAAGTGCTATCGCCTTGATGACAAGGATACTCTCTTCTTCGAGGATCGCATTGTTGTGCCTAAAGGTGACCTTCGTAAAGTCATTATGAATGAGGCTCACAATTCACTCCTCTCCATCCACCCTGGGAGTACGAAGATGTACCAGGACCTCAAGCAGGCTTACTGGTGGACTCGAATGAAGCGCGAGATTGCTCAGTTCGTGAATGAATGTGATGTCTGCAGAAGAGTGAAGGCAGAACACCAACGACCAGCTGGTCTCCTCCAACCTCTTGCCATTCCAGAATGGAAGTTTGACCACATTGAGATGGACTTCGTGACTGGGTTTCCAAAGTCCAAGCGTGGCAATGATGTTATATTCGTTGTCATCGAACAACTCACTAAAGTGGCTCATTTCCTGCCTATCAAAGAGTCTATCACTGCAGCTCAATTGGCGGAGCTTTATACCTCTCGGATTGTCTCTCTGCACGTCATTCCATAGTTGATCTCTTCAGACCGTGGTAGCATCTTTACCTCCAAGTTTTGGGATTCTTTTCAGAAGGCCATGGGCACCAACATCCGTTTCAGCACAGCTTTTCATCCTCAAACTAGCGGCCAAGTCGAGCGTGTCAATCAGATTCTCGAAGATATGCTAGGGCTTGCGTTATCTCTTTCGGCATGAAGTGGGAAGATTGTCTTCCATATGCCAAGTTCTCCTACAAACAACAGTTTTCAAGCAAGTTCGGGCAAGGCCCCATTTGAAATTCTCTATGGCAGGAAGTGTCGTACTCCTCTTAACTGGTCAGAGACCAATGAACGTCAACTCCTTGGAAATGACTTGATCACAGAGGCAGAGGAAATGTGCAAAGTCATTCGTGATAACCTCAAAGCAGCGCAATCACGCCAGAAGAGCTACTATGATAGTAAGCATCGTGATTTGGCTTTCGAGATCGGAGACCATGTTTACCTCCGCGTCTCTCCAATGAAAGGTACTCGTCACTTCGGTATCAAAGGGAAGCTTGCCCCTAGATACATGGGACCTTTCAAGATCGTCAGCAAGAGAGGCGATCTCGCCTATCAACTCGAGCTTCCTTCAAACTTTGCAAACATGCACGACGTGTTCCATGTCTCTCACCTCCGCAAGTGCTTCAAGACCCCTGACCGCACCGTCAATTTCGAAGACATTGATATCCAAGAAGACCTCTCTTATCATGAGCACCTCGTTGCTATTCTTGAAGAAACTGAGCGCAAGACTCGCAATAAGTCATTCAAATTCCTCAAAGTCAAGTGGTCACACCATTCCGACCGTGAAGCCACCTGGGAACGCGAGGATCACCTCCGTTCTGAGTACCCAGCATTTTTCCAGTCCTAGATCTCGGGACGAGATCCTTTCGTAGTGGTGGAGAGTTGTATCACCCCGGATGTAATTTACCTTATATGTACTCCAACTCTTGCCGTTTCCGGCTTCAGTTATTTTATTTTCCTCAGCTTCAGGTTTTTGTCTCCGTGTGTTGTTGCCTTTGTCATGCATCTCATATAGTGTCATCACGTGCATTACATTTGCATACGTGTTCGTCTCATGCATCCGAGCATTTTCCCCGTTGTCCATTTTGTATTCTGGCGCTCCTATATCCTTTGGTGGTCCTTTCTACCTCTTTTCGTGTGTGGGGGTTAAACATTTCTGGATTGGACCGAGACTTTCCATGCGGCTTTGGTTTACTACCGGTAGACCGCCTGTCAAGTTTCGTGCCAATTGGACTTCGTTTGATACTCCAACGGTTAACTGAGGGACCAAAAAGGCCTCGTGTGTGTTGCATCCCAAAACCCTTACAATTTGGCCCAAAACCCACCAAAAATCCTTCCATCATCTAGAGCGTTCGATCACGATCGCGTGGCCGCAAACCGCACTCCATTTGGAGCTTCCTAGCTCCCTCTATGCCTATAAATAGATCCCCTTCCGAAATCACGGGTCTTCTTCCCCCGAAACCCTAGCCCCGCTCCCTCTCTGCCGCCGGACAAAATTCGCCGGGCCGGACACGTCCGACCCGCACCGCCGCCGCCACGTGGCACGCCACCATTCGCCACTACGCCGCCCCACTTCGCCGGCCCGCCTGGGCCCGAGGAGGGCCCCCGAGGCCCGCGCACCGCCGCCGCCTTCTCCTTCGATGCTGGCGAGCGCCGCCCCTCGCCGGACCACCACGCTCGCCATCGCCAGCGGCCGCCGAGCGCCCCATCGGCAACCGCCGCACCGCCGCCCGGAGCGCCGCTCCGTCCTGCTCCGCCCTCCAACTGTCGTCACCGCCTCGCTGCCGGTCGGATCCGGCGCCCCCATGGCCAGATCCGACGACCGCACCCCCTCTCCGGCGAAGCCCCGGCCGACTCCGACGAGCACGAACCCGCCTCGGTTTGCATGCACTCATCAGCTACAGTAACTTCAGATCTGGATCGGTTGACTCCTTCCCCGAAAACCCTAATTATTTTGCAAACTTTGGCATGTCGTATCTCTGCATCCGTAGCTCCGATTTGCGCGTGTAGCATATCAAAATGTTCGTCTCAAAGAGTACATCATTTCATCTCATTGCATCATTTTCATTTGATCTCATACTGATGCCCGAAATGCTGTTGGAAGAGGGCTATATGATAAAATTGTCAGATCTGTTTCATCAAATAGATATTTGTCATTTTTGCCATGATTAATGTGTGCATGATATGCTCCTGAGCTCTACATGAGTTTTGTTATATGCCATGCCATCTTTACATAGGTGATTACCATGTATTTTTGTGATAAGTGTGGTGACTAGCACAAGCTTGCAAAGTAGCGGATTCGGTAATGCTGATTTCAGGGACTTTGAATTTCTCTAAGTCCTTGTCCTGATTTTGTCATTATGCCATATGTTCATGTTGTTTCCTAGTGATCCGTGCCTCTTTTGAGGATGATCAATAAGGATGATTAGTTAATATTGTGGTGCTCTATCCATCCATATCTTTGTTTGCATTTATGGAGCAACCTAGCTTGATTCAATCGAGCTCTACTTTTGCTATTTCATGAATCCTGGTAGATTGTTGACTTGTTAGCGATTTTGCCGAGGATGTTGCTATTAATCCGTGCATGCTATGTTGTTGTTCTTGCCATGTATAGCTTCTATGCCATGTATTATTGATGGGTGTATGCTTATTTTGTCATGCCATGCTCTGTAGTGAGTGCATCCAGCTCGTAAACTTGCCTACTCGTTAACGGATTTGCATGCTCCAGTTTTTCACTAAGTCTGTAATCTGATTATGTTTTTGCCATGTTCACATGCTTGCAATTGTATTTTCTGATCCCTTTTGGCTCAAGGTCACCAAGGGACAATTGTTAAGTGCTTTGAGTAGCTTCATGCCATGCCTTGCTTTGCCATGTTAAGTTCCTGTAGCATGTACTTTTCATGCTCTAAAGTGTGCTACCTGATGTTAAATTCCAGACTTGTGTTAATTTCACAAAGTCTCGAACCTGTTATCATTTGCACTTTTGCCATGCTTGTTTGAATCTGTTAATGGATGAATTGGCCATAGCTCAGTGTTCATCTTTTGTCAAGCATCATGAGTGGATCCCTGCCATGTATTTTGTTGTCATGTTTGAGTGCTGTAGCATACTTATCTTGATGTATTTAGATGGCTACTTGCTGATTATCGCAGACCGGTGTCATATTTGTTTTGCTTGCCATTTCCAAACCGTGCATCCGATTCCGGTGATCTTTATATCGATTTCAACCGAAATCATCTCACCTTTACAGTGGAACTCTTGGATTTCCAAGTTGAGGCCAGTTCAATCATTCCTTGTCAAATCTTGCATCTGCATCACATATCGCATCCCGCTTAGCATACCATGTTTGCATCATGTTTGTTTGAGCATTGCACAGGGTTGATTGTATTCCTTTTGCTTGTTTGTCTTGTTTGGGTAGAGCTGGGAGACGAGTTCGCTAACGAGGAGCCCGTTGAGTTTTCTTACGAGGATCAAGTCAACTCTGACAACTTTGCAGGCAAGATGATCATACCCTCGAAATCACTTCTATCTTTGCTTGCTAGATGCTCGCTATTTTGCTATGCCTATGCTACGATATCTACCGCTTGCTTATCATGCCTCCCAAATTGCCATGTCAAACCTCTAACCCACCATGTCCTAGCAAACCGTTGATTGGCTATGTGACCGCTTTGCTCAGCCCCTCTTATAGCGTTGCTAGTTGCAGGTGAAGTTTGGAGATCGTTCCTTGTTGGAACATTTTTATTGTTGGGATATAACCATATTATCTTGTTTATCTTAATACACCTATATACTTGGTAAAGGGTGGAAGGCTCGGCCTTTTTCCTAGTGTTTTGTTCCACTATTGCCGCCCTAGTTTCCATCATATCGGTGTTATGTTCCCGGATTTTGCGTTCCTTACGCGGTTGGGTTATAATGGGAACCCCTTGACAGTTCGCCTTGAATAAAACACCTCCAGCAATGCCCAACCTTGGTTTTACCATTTGCCACCTAACCTCTTTTTCCCTTGGGTTTCCGGAGCCCAAGGGTCATCTTTATTTAAACCCCCCCCCCCGGGCCAGTTCTCCTCTGAGTGTTGGTCCAAACTAGAGCCCCTTGCAGCGCCACCTCGGGGAAACTTGAGGGCTGGTTTTAGTTGTACGGATTGCTTATCTGAGTGTGCCCTGAGAACGAGATATGTGCAACTCCTATCGGGATTTGTCGGCACATTCGGGCGGTGTTGCTGGACTTGTTTTACCATTGTCGAGTATGTCTTGTAAAACCGAGATGCCGAGTCTGATCGAAATGTCTCGGGAGAAGGAATATCCTTCGTTGACCGTGAGAGCTTGTGATGGGCTAAGTTGGGACTCCCCTGCAGGGATTTGAACTTTCGAAAGTCGTGCCCGCAGTTATGGGCAGATGGGAATTTGTTGATGTCCAGATGTAGATAACATGAAACTTAACTTAATTAAAATGAATCAACCGCGTGTGTAACCGTGATGGTCTCTTCTCGGCGGAGTCCGAGAAGTGAACACGGTGTTGGAGTAATGCTTGACGTAGGTTGTTCTAGGATCACTTCTTGATCATAGTTGTTCGGCCGTGCTTTTGCCTTCTCTTCTCGCTCTCTTTTGCGAACAGGTTAGCCACCATATATGTTAGTCGCTTGCTGCAGCTCCACATATTACCTTGCCTTACCTATAAGCTTAAATAATCTTGATCGAGAGGGTGCGAGATTGCTGAGTCCCCGTGACTCACAGTTTACTTCCAAAACCAGATGCAGGGACCGATGATACTATTCCAGACGATGCTCTTGAGCTCAAGTGGGAGTTCGATGAAGACTCTCATCGTTACTATGTGTCTTTCCCAGATGATCAGTAGTGGTGCCCAGTTGGGGCGATCGGGGACCGTGTCGCATGTTGGGGTTGATCTTTTATTTTGGTACCATAGTCGGACCATGAGTGTATTGGATGATTGTAATGTTATTCATGTATTTGTGCGACGTGGCGAGTGTAAGCCAACTATGTATCCTTTCCCCTTTTATATATTTACATGGGTTGTTGTGAAGATTACCTTACTTGCGACATTGCTTTCAGTGCGGTTGTGCCTCTAAGTCGTGCTCCGACACGTAGGAGATATAGCTGCATCGAGGGCATTACAAAAGGTGCTGGGGTGGAATAATAGCACCCCTCCCAACACGCGCTGAGGAAGGAGGCCCGGAGCACTCTCGGCCCGCGTCCACCATCTGTCAACAACTGCAATGACAAAGAGTAAACGAAATTAATACAACATAAACATAATAAAATATTGAAGTGTGTATCATCATCATGAACTTAATAAAAAAATTAATACCTAATAACATGAACTAATTAATAATATATATATACATAATTCACAAATATATCATCCCGTCTTCATTTGGAAGACTAAAGAGCACCTTTTTGGGAGGTGTCTGGGGTCGGGGTGTCGTGTCAGGTGTCGGGGTGTCGTGTCGGGGGTCGGGGGTCGGGGTGTCAGTGGTGTCGTGTCGGGATCGGGGTGTTGTGTAAGGGTCGGGGGTGCTGTGCCGTGTCGGGGCGGGGTGCTGTGTCGGGGTGTCGTGTCAGGGTTGGGGTGTCGAGGTCAGGGGGTCGAGGTGTCAGGGTCCGGATGGAAAATTCTCTACCCCTCGACCCCTTTTCCCCTCGACCCTCGATCCATCGACACTTCCGTCCTCGACCCCTAGACCCTCGACTCCTTTTCTCCTCTATCCTCGAACCCGCGACCACTCCGCTACCCTCGACCCCTCGGTGACCATTGACCATCGGCGACCCTCTTTTTCTACTTTTCCTACTTTGTTTTTCATATTCTACTTCTACTTCTTTGTTTCATCATCATCTTCTTCTACTACTTATTGTTCTTTTTTTCATCTTCTTCTTCTTACCCTTCTTCTTCCTGTTCTTCTTTTACTTCTTTTTTCATCTCTCTTTTTCTAATATTCTAACCTAAACCTAGCACTAACCTAAACCTACCACTAACCTAAACTTTCTTCTTCTAATAATCTAATGTTCTTTTTTTCAACTTTCTTCCTTTTTTCATTTTCTTATTTCTTCTCCCTCTTCTTCTTCTTATATTCTCCTCCTCCTCTTCTTCGTCTTCTTCTTCTTTATTTTCCTTTTTCCTCTCCTTATTTTTCTTCTTCTTCTTCTTGTCTTCTTTTTCTTCTTCATTTTCCTTATTTTATTTTTTCCCTCCACTTCTACTTTTTGTTCTTTTCTTCTTAATATAAAAAACTAACCTACAATCTATTAACCTAAAAAAAGCTAACCTAGAATCTACAATCTACTTATTCTACTTCTTCTTTCCTTCTCCTCCTCCTCCTCCTCCTCCTCCTCTTCTTCTTCTTCTTCTTCTGCTTCTTCTTCTGCTACTTCTTCTTCTTCTTCTTCTTCTTCTTCTTCTTCCTCTTTTTCTTTGTCCTTCTTTTCCTTTTTCCTAGTTTCTTTTCATCTTCTTCTTCTTCTTCTTCCTCTCCTCCTCCTCCTCCTCCTCTTCTTCTTCTTCTTCTTCTTCTTCCCCCTTCTACTTATTCTACTTTTCTTCTTCTTTTTTCATCTTTTTTTAACTCCTTTAATTATGACTATTTAACTAAAACCTAACACTAATCTAATATAATCTAATCTAATCTAGCTAACTATATATCTAATATCTAAAACAAAAAAGGGGGTGGCAGGGTGTAACTCCCCATATGTAACCTGCCATATTTGTATTCCAACTCTTGCCATTTCCGGCACTAAGTTATGTTATTTCCTCGTTGTCGGGTTTTTGTCTCCGTGTTGCTTTTGTCTTTATCATGCATCTCATATCATGTCATCATGTGCATCGCATTCGCATACGTGTTCGTCTCATGCATCCGAGCATTTTCCCCATTGTCCGTTTTGCATTCCGGCGATCCAATGTCCTCCGGTGTCCCCTTTTGTCTCTTTTTCGTGTGTGGGTGTTAAACGTTCTCGGATTGGACCGAGGCTTGCCAAGCGGCCTTGGTTTAATACCGGTAGACCACCTGTCAAGTTTCATGCCATTTGGACTTTGTTTGATACTCCAATGGTTAACCGAGGAAGCGAGAAGGCCTCGTGTGTGTTTCAACCCAACACCTCTCCAAAGTGTCCCAAAACCCACCTAAACCCCCTCCATCATCTCGGTCGTTCGATCATGATCGCGTGGCCACAAACCGTGCTCAATTTGGAGCCTCCTAGCTCCCTCTACCTGTAAAAAGGCATCTCCCCCGAAAATCACGGATGAAACCCTAACCTCTCCCTCTCCTCGCGCCGCCGGACAAAAATCAGCTGGCCGGACGTGTCCGACCCGCACCGCCGCCGCCACGTGGCACCTCCCCATTCGCCGCCGCTCGCGCCCCATATCGCCGGGCCGCCGAGCCCTCGTCAGGTCCTCCCTGGCCTGTGAGCATGCCGCCACCTCCCGCGTCGCCCGCGCCTCGACCCCGCCGCTTTCAGCCACCGCGTCTGCTGCGCCGGACAACCGCCGGAGTGGCCGCGCCTCTCATCGCCGCTCGTCACCTCGCTGCCTCCTCCGTCCGGATCCGCCGTGGGAGTCGCCACCCCCGCCGTCCGGTGCCCCCCTCGTCGCCGGCGCACCTCGGGTCGCCGGATCCGCCCTTCTCTGGCCCCCCCTCGCCTTCCCCTCGCCGGAGCAGCCACCACCTCGCCGGAGTTCCCTCGGTTCACACGCCCGCGAAGAACCCTAGATCTGGAGAGGTTGACCTCGTTTTTTCCCTAAGTCCCAGTAATTTTTAGCATACTTCATCGCATCATAACTTTGCACCCGTGGCTCCGTTTTGGGCGTGTAGCATATCATATTGTTCGTCTCGACGTGTACTTCATTACATTCCATTGCACCATGTTCATTTGAGTTCATCTTGATGCCCTAAATGTTGTTGCATGAGTGCTATGTAATGTTAGTTTCATATTCTTATCAGAATTTGGACATTTGTCATTTTGGCCATGTTTAATGTGTGCCTCCTATGAACTTGAGCCCTGCATGTGTTTTGAAGTATGCCATGCCATCTTTACAGGGGTGTATGCCATGTATTTTTGTGATCTTTGTGGTGACTAGCACAAGCATGCAAAGTAGCTCTCGTGATGTTGCTGATTTCAGGGACTTGGAAATCTTCTAAGTCTTTTCCCTGATAATATTTTTATGCCATGTATTCATGTTGCCACAGAGTGATCAATGCCTCTTTTGATCATGTTCAGTAAGGGTGATTTTGAGATATTATTGTGCTATATCCATCCATTTCTTTGTTTGCAATTATGGAGCACCCTAGCATGACTCAATCTTGCTCTACTTTTGCTATAAAATGTTCCTGGCAGATTGTTTACATGTCAAGCAATTTTGCCGAGGTTGTTGTAGTTGATTCGTGCATGCTATGAGGTTGTTCTTGCCATGTTTAGCTTATATGCCATGTCTACTTGCTGGGTATATACTTAGTTTGTCATGCAATGCTTTGTGGTGAGTGCATCGAGCTCGTAAACATGCCTACGTGAATCTATTTTGCCATGTTCCAGTTTTCTGCCAAGTCTGAATCTGTTAACGAAACTTGCTATGTTCACATGGTTGCCATTGTGTTTTTTGATCCCTTTTGGCTTAAGGTCAGTAAGGGACTTTTGGTGTATGCTTTGAGTAGCTTCATGGCATACCTTGCTTTGGCATGATATGTTCATGTAGCATGTTGTTATCTTGCTCTAAACATTGCTTCCTGATGTTAATTCCTGACATGTTATTTTCACTATGTCTGTAACCTGATATCTTTTGCACTTTTGCCATGCTTGTTTGAACCTGCTATTGTTTGAATTAGCCATAGCTCAGTGTTCATCTTTTGTCAAGCATCTTGTGTGGATCACTGCCATGTGTTTTATTGCTATGTTAGAGTGCAGTAGCTTCTTGTTCTTGATGCATTTAGATGGCCTCGTGTTGTTAATCGCAGTTTTGTGCCATTATTGTTTTGCTTGACATTTGCAAACCGTGCATCCGATTCTGGTGATCTTTATATCGATTTCAACTGAAATCAACTCATCTTTCCAATGGCACTCTTGGTTTTCCAAGTTGAGGCCTGGTTCAATCTTTCCTTTCCGAAACATGCATATGCATTTCATATCACATCCCGCATATCATGCCATGTTTTGCATCATGTTGCTTGTGCATTGCACCATGGTTGATTGTGTCTCCCTTTGCTTGTGTTCTTGTTTTGAGTAGAGCCGGGAGACGAGTACGTGATTGAGGAACCCGTTGCGAACGTTTACGAGGATCAAGCTTACGTCAACTCTGAGAACTTTGCAGGCAAGATGACCATACCCTCGAAATCACTTTTATCTTTGCTTGCTAGATGCTCGCTCTATTGCTATGCCTATGCTACGATACCTACCACTTGCTCTATCATGCCTCCCATATTGCCATGTCAAACCTCTAACCCACCTTGTCCTAGCAAACCGTTGTTTGGCTATGTTACCGCTTTGCTCAGCCCCTCTTATAGCGTTGCTAGTTGCAGGTGAAGATTGGAGTTTGTTCCTTGTTGGAACATGTTTATTGTTGGGATATCACTATTATATCTTGTCTATTTTAATACATCTATACACTTGGTAAAGGGTGGAAGGCTCGTACTTATGCATGTTGTTTTGTTCCACTCTTGCTGCCCTAGTTTCCGTCATACCGGTGTTATGTTCCTTGATTTTGCGTTCCTTACATGGTTGGGTTATAATGGGAACCCCTTGATAGTTCGCCTTGAATAAAACTCCTCCAGCAAGGCCCAACCTTGGTTTTACCATTTGCCACCTAGCCTTTTTCCCTTGGGTTCCGCGGACTCAAGGGTCATCTTTATTTTAAACCCCCGGGCCAGTTCTCCTTTGAGTGTTGGTCCAAAATAGAGCCACATGCAGCGCCACCTCGGGGAAATTTGAGGGTTGGTTTTAGTTGTATGTAGTGTTCATCCAGTGTGCCCTGAGAACGAGATATGTGCAGCTCCTATCGGGATTTGTCGGCACAGCGGGTGGTTTTGCTAGACTTGCTTTACCATTGTCGAGATGTCTTGTAACCGGGATTCCGAGTCTGGTCGGGTTGTCTTGGGAGAAGGAATATCCTTCGTTGACCGTGAGAGCTTGTGATGGGCTAAGTTGGGACACCCCTGTAGGGATTTGAACTTTCGAAAGCCGTCCCGCGGTTATGGGTAGATGGGAATTTGTTAATGTCCGGTTGCAGAAAACCTGAAACTTAACTTAATTAAAATGAATCAACAGAGTGTGTGGCCGTGATGGTCTCTTTTCGGCGGAGTCCGGGAAGAGAACACGGTCTCATCTTATTCTTGAACGTAGGTTGTTCTAGGATCACTTCTTGATCATAGTTACTCGACCGTGCCTTTCCTTCTCTTCTCGCTCTCATTTGCGTATGTTAGCCACCATATATGCTAGTGCTTGCTGTAGCTCCACCTCATACCTTTTCCCTACCTATAAGCTTAAATAGTCTTGATCACGAGGGTGTGAGATTGCTGAGTCCCTGTGACTCACAGTTTCCTTCCAAAACCAGATGCAGGGACCGATGATACCGTTCCAGGAGATGTGACTGAGCTCAAGTGGGAGTTCGATGAGGACTCAGGACGATACTATGTTTCCTTTCCAGACGATCAGTAGTGGAGCCCAGTTGGGGCGATCAGGGACATTATGCATTTGGGGTTGTCTTTATTTTGGTTCCGTAGTCGGACCTTGATTGTATCTGGATGATTGTAATGATATATTTATGCTTTGTGTGACGTGGCGATTGTAAGCCAACTATGTATCTCTTTTCCTATTTAGTGCATGGGATGTGTAAAGATTACCCCTCTTGCGACATTGCCTACAATGCGGTTATGCCTCTAAGTCGTGCTCCGACACGTGGGAGATATAGCCGCATCGTGGGTGTTACAAGTTGGTAATCAGAGCCTTCCCCGACTTAGGAGCCCCCTGCTTGATCGAATCGCTGGCGTTGTTGAGTCTAGAAAAATGTTTTGAGTCTTTTAGGATTATATATATCGGAGAGTAGGATTCTTTTTACTCCTCGGTCCCTTCATCGCTCTGGTGAGGCATCTTGACGTAGAGTTTTGACTCTTCTCTTCTCAAATTTCACTAAAAATATTTAGGATCACGCGGGTATCTTGGAATCGTTCTGATGGTTTTGTGACGAGAACATTGTTCTTGGTGCCTCCTGACATTAAGGGTTGTGGCAGTGTCCCGGGGAGTTGAGCTCCGAGGTGTTGTCGTCACAATTTTATCGTTGCAGTTCTGGAATACCTGAGTTTCGCCGACATCGAAAATCTCTTTTATGCAGTTGTTGGTGAGATAACCTCGACGCCACCCAGTACTGGGGCGGGAGTTTGGGAGTATTGCCATAACTCGTATAACGGATGCTTTTCGAAGGTTGAGGTAAATGATTTCCGAAGGTTTCTTGGTTATGTGTTGAAGGATGGATACAGCTGGATGTAGGATTTGCTAGCTTTAGGTGAGATATTATGCTTCCCCTGTATCCCCAACACTTGATTGCTTAACCGGAAAATTTTCGGGAGTTTCATAGGTGGGAATTCTTGTAGCTCTAGTTTTTCTTCCGCGGATATTTGGTTTGTGATTGGGTAATCCTCACCAAGTATTTGTTCTTGTCCGTACCTTGTTGTTTTATTCTTCTACCTCTATCTAAGTGGCTTCTCAATTTATGGAAGTGTGACCATTTAATTTGGATTGCATTCATTCATTCTTGTTCGGATGTTAAGACTATATGTTGCAATTTCGATCCATTTGATTCAGCTTGAATAAATGTCTGTCAAGATGCTAACGGATGTCACCCTCTTCAGGATGGCTCCTCCAACGCGTCAGAATCCTGAACCGCTACCACCACCTCCACCTCCGGAGGCATGGCAAGCTGTGATGGCCGCTACCAATGCCAACACGCAGATGCGCATGCAACTCTTGCAAGAGCGCAACCAAGGAAATCAAGGCCATGGCAACAATCAGAATCAGTTTGTTACACTCAACCAGTTCCTCGCAAACCATCCAAAGACCATCAGTAACTGTGTCGAGGCTACATATGTTGATGATTGGCTCGTGGATATCTGCAAGCATTTCGAGTGCAGCAACATTAGGCCTAAGGACTTTGTCAAGTTTGCCTCGTTCCAGCTCAAAGACCAAGCTGCAGAATGGTATCAGCAATACAAAGATTCCAGAGGAGGTCGTGTGATTACCTAGGATGAATTCCGTCAAGACTTCAAAGCTCACCACATTCCTCAGAGTGTTGTTGAGAGCATGCATGAGGAGTTCCGCAATCTGAAGCAAGGCAGCTTGTCTGTTTACCAGTATAACATCATGTTCCAGAAGCTCGCTCGTTTCGCTAAGCAAGACGTCCCTGACGAGGAGAGCATGATTTATCAGTTCAGAGGTGGCCTCAGAGAAGATCTCCAACTAGCTCTTGTGCTTTTTGAGCCGAAGAAGTACGATGAGTTCTACAATATGGCACTGAAACAAGAGGCTGCTCAACTCAAGTGCGATGCTTCCAAGAAGCGAGTCAGGGATGCAACTCCTTCTTCCTCAACTCAAGTGGCAACTAAGCAGCAAAAGTATTGGTTGCCTTCTCCTCCTCCGTTCCGTCAGCCTTATCAGCAGAAGAGCAAAGGTGGCAATGGATCTTCCCACCCACCCAACCCACGCTTTCAGAACAAGACTTCGTCTCATGCTCCAAGATCAAGTGCTCCGTATCACCGTCCCCTTTCGGAGGTCACGTGCAACAAGTGTCAGTAGAAGGGTCACTATGCCAACAAATGCTTCAATCAGAGGCGCCTTCCTCCTCCTCCTGTGAGATCTGCCAGCGCCGCAGTGGTCAAGCATAATCTCAAGTTTGCAAAGGCCAACATGATGAATGCAGCTCAGGCAGAGGACTCGTCAGATGTGATTATGGGTAATCTTCCTGTTAACGATATTCCTGCAAAAGTTGTTTTTGATACTGGTGCGTCGCTTTCTTTCATTTCAAGACCTTTTTTTGCCAAGCATGAGTTTGTGACCGATAAGATTCCTTTCCCGTTGAAGATTGTGTCTCCAGTCAAGCAAATGACATCTAACAATTGCGTCCCGGATGTTACTATCACGTTGGGTGACTATAAGTTTCCGTCCTCTCTAGTGGTCATTGGTAACTCGGATATTGATCTTATTCTCGGAATGGACTGGCTTTCTAAGCACAAGGCTCAGCTTGATTGTGCTGCCAGGCAGATTCAATTGACACAATCGTCTGAGGATGTAATCGTCTTTGCCGCTCATGATGATACCATTCGACTGTTTTCTCTCAATGAGAAGGGCGAGCTGGATGCCATCTCTCAGATTCCAGTCGTTTGCGAATATCAAGATGTCTTCCCAGAAGAGCTTCCAGGAATGCCTCCTCACCGGCCAGTTGAATTCGTCATCGATCTTGAGCCTGGCATGGAACCTCTTTGCAAACGTCCTTACAAGAGCTGAAGAGTTGAAGGAGCTGAAGAAACAAATCGATATTGAAGAGCATATGGGTCTCATCCGACCATGTTCTTCGCCATGGGGTTGTGGTGTTCTTTTCGTCAAGAAGGATGGAATGGACCGACTTTGTGTCGACTACCGTCCATTGAACAAGAAGATCATAAAGAACAAGTAACCACTTCCCAACATCAACGAGCTTGTCAAACAACTCAAAGGTGCTCAAGTATTCTCCAAGCTTGACCTCCGTATGGGCTATCATCAGATTCACATTCGTGAAGAAGATATCCCCTAGACAGCATTCAGAACAAGCTATGGATCATATGAATACACTGTCATGTCTTTCGGCCTTGTCAATGCACCTACAACATTCTCTCGCATGATGAACTTCATCTTCAACGCCTACACAAATGACTTCGTCTTGGTCTACCTCGATGACATTTTGGTCTTTTCCAAGAACAAGGAGGATCATGCCAAGCATTTGAGATTGGTGCTGGATAAACTCAGAGAACATCAGTTCTATGTGAAGTTTTCAAAGTGCGAGTTTTGGCTCGATGAGGTTCTCTACCTTGGGCATATCATCTCCGCCAAGGGCATAGCTGTTAATCCTGAGAAGGTGTCTGCAATTGTGAATTGGGAACCACCTCAGAACATGAAGCAACTCCGCAGCTTCCTTGGGCTCGCAAGCTATTGTCGAAGGTTCGCTAAGAACTTCTCTAAGATCGCGAAGCCTCTTTCCAACCTTCTCCAGAAGCATGTGAAGTATGTCTGGTCGCCTAAATGTGACATCGCTTTCAACACCCTCAAAGAGAAGTTAGTCACTGCTCCAGTTCTGACTCCTCCTGATGAATCCAAACCATTCAAAGTTTTCTGTGATGCTTCCCTTCAAGGTCTCGGTGCAGTGTTGATGCAAGAGAAGAAAGTTGTGGCCTATACCTCTCGCCAGTTGAAGCCCAACGAAAAGAACTGCCCCACTCATGACCTCGAGTTGGCGGCAGTTATCCATGCTCTTTTAACTTGGAGACATATCTTATTGGGAAGAAAAGTGGACATCTTCACTGATCATAAGAGTCTCAAGTACATATTCACTCAGCCCAACCTCAACCTCAGGCAGACTCGTTGGGTCGAGATGATTCAAGAGTATAATCCGAGTATTGAATACACTCCAGGCAAGGCCAATGTCATTGCTGACGCATTGAGCAGGAAGGCCTACTGCAACAGTTTGATTATCAAGCCCTACCAACTAGAGCTTTGTGAAGCTTTCCGCAAACTTAGTCTTCAATTTGTTCCTCAAGGATTCCTTGCCAACCTCCAAGTCTCTCCTACTTTGGAAGATTAGATTCCTAAGGCTCAACTTCTTGATGCTATGGTGAAGAAGGTGAAGATTGGGATTGCCAAGAGTCAACCCAAGTACAAGTGCTATCGCCTTGATGACAAGGATACTCTATTCTTCGAGGATCGCATTGTTGTTCCTAAAGGTGACCTTCGTAAAGTCATTATGAACAAAGCTCACAATTCACTCCTCTCTATTCACCCTGGAAGTACAAAGATGTACCATGACCTCAAGCAGTCGTATTGGTGGACTCGAATGAAGCGCGAGATTGCTCAGTTTGTAAATGAATATGATGTCTATAGAAGAGTGAAGGCAGAACACCAATGACCATCTGGTCTCCTCCAACCTCTTGCCATTTCAGAATGGAAGTTTGACCATATTGAGATGGACTTCGTTACTGGATTCCCCAAGTCCAAGGGTGGCAATGATGCTATCTTCGTTGTCATCGACAAGCTCACTAAAGTGGCTCATTTTCTTCCTATCAAAGAATCTATCACAGCAGCTCAGTTGGCAGAGCTATATACCTCCAGGATTGTCTCTCTGCATGACATTCCGCAGTTGATATCTTCAGATTGTGGTAGCATCTTCACCTCTAAGTTCTGGGATTCTTTCAGAAGGCCATGGGCACCAACATTCGCTTCAGCATAGCTTTTCATCCTCAGACCAGTGGCCAAGTCGAGCGAGTCAATCAAATTCTTGAAGATATGCTCAGGGCTTGTGTCATTTCTTTCGGTATGAAGTGGTAAGATTGTCTTCCATATGCCGAGTTCTCCTACAACAACAGCTTCCAAGCGAGTTCGGGCAAGGCCCCATTCGAGATTCTCTATGGTAGGAAGTGTCGTACTCCTCTTAACTGGTCAAAGACTGGTGAATGCCAACTTCTTGGCAATGACTTGATCACAGAGGCTGAAGAAATGTGCAAAGTCATTCGTGAAAATCTCAAAGTCGTGCAATCGCGCCAGAAGAGTTACTATGATAGCAAGCATCGTGACTTGCCTTTCGAGACCGGAGACCATGTCTACCTCCGCGTCTCTCCAATGGAAGGTACTCGTCGCTTTGGTATCAAAGGGAAGTTTGCCCCTAGATACATGGGCCCTTTCAATATCATTGGCAAAAGAGGCGATCTCGCCTATCAACTTGAGCTTCCATCCAACTTTGCAAACGTGCACGAAGTGTTTCACGTGTCTCAACTCCACAAGTGTTTCAAGACTCCTGATCGCACCATCAACTTTGAAGAGATTGATCTCCAAGAAGACATGTCTTATCATGAGCACCCCATTGCAATTCTTGAAGAAACTGAGCGCAAGACTCGCAACAAGTCTATCAAATTCCTGAAAGTGAAGTGGTCACATCATTCCGACCGTGAAGCCACCTGGGAACGCGAGGACCACCTCCGTTCCGAATATCCGGAGTTTTTCCAGTCCTAGATCTCGGGACGAGATCCTTTCATAGTGGTGGAGTGTTGTAACGCCCCATATGTAACCTGCCATATTTGTATTCCAACTCTTGCCATTTCCGGCACTAAGTTATGTTATTTCCTCGTTGTCGAGTTTTTGTCTCCGTGTTGCTTTTGTCTTTGTCATGCATCTCATATCATGTCATCATGTGCATCGCTATCGCATACGTGTTTGTCTCATGCATCCGAGCATTTTCCCCGTTGTCCGTTTTGCATTCCGGCGCTCCTATGTCCTCGGTGACCCCTTTTGTCTCTTTTTCATGTGCGAGTGTTAAGCGTTCTCAGATTGGACCGAGACTTGCCAAGCAGCCTTGGTTTACTACCGGTAGACCGCCTATCAAGTTTCGTGTCATTTGGACTTTGTTTGATACTCCAACGGTTAACTGAGGAAGCGAGAAGGCCTCATGTGTGTTGCAGCCCAACACCTCTCGAAAGTGGCCCAAAACCCACCTAAACCCCCTCCATCATCTCGATCATTCGATCACGATCGTGTGGCCGCAAACTGTGCTCAATTTGGAGCCTCCTAGCTCCCTCTACCTATAAAAAGGCATCTCCCCCTGAAAATCACGGATGAAACCCTAACCTCTCCCTCTCCTCGCGCCGCCGGACAAAAATCAGCCGGCCGGACGTGTCCGACCCGCGCCGCCGCTGCCACGTGGCACCTCCCCATTCGCCGCCGCTCGCGCCCCACATCACCGGCCCGCTGAGCCCGCGTCGGGCCCTCCCTGGCCCGCACGCCCGCCGCCACCTACCGCGCCGCCCGCGCCTCGACCCCGCCGCCTTCAGCCGCCGCGCCACCGCGTCCGCCGTGCCGGACAACCACCGGAGTGGTCGTGCCTCCCATCGCCGCTTGTCGCCTCGCCGCCTCCGCCGGCCGGATCCGCCACGAGAGTTGCCGCCCCCGCCGTCCGGTGCCCCCCTCGTCGCCAGCGCACCTCGGGTCGCCGGATCCGCCCTTCTCCGGCCTGCCCCTCACCTTCCCCTCGCCGGAGCAGCCACCACCACGCCGGAGTTCCCTCGGTTCACGCGCCCGCGAAGAACCCTAGATCTGAGAGAGGTTGACCTCATTTTTCCCCAAGTCCCAGTAATTTTTAGCATACTTCATCGCATCATAACTTTGCACCCGTGGCTCCGTTTTGGGCGTGTAGCATATCAAATTGTTCATCTCGACGTGTACCTCATTTCATTCCATTGCACCATGTTCATTTGAGTTCATCTTGATGCCCTAAATGTTGTTGCACGAGTGCTATGTAATGTTAGTTTCAGATTCTTATCAGAATTTGGACATTTGTCATTTTTGCCATGTTTAATGTGTGCCTCCTATGAACTTGAGCCCTACATGTGTTTTGAAGTATGCCATGCCATCTTTACAGGGGTGTATGCCATGTATTTTTGTGATCTTTGTGGTGACTAGCACAAGCATTCAAAGTAGCTCTCGTGATGTTGCTGATTTGAGGGACTTAGAAATCTTCTAAGTCTTTTCCCTAATAATATTTTTATGCCATGTATTCATGTTGCTACAGAGTGATCCATGCCTCTTTTGAGCATGTTCAGTAAGAGTGATTTTGAGATATTGTTGTGCTCTATGCATCCATGTCTTTGTTTGCAATTATAGAGCACTCTAGCATGACTCAATCTTGCTCTACTTTTGCTATAAAATGTTCCTGGAAGATTGTTTACATGTTACGCAATTTTGTCGAGGTTGTTGTAGTTGATCCGTGCATGCTATGAGGTTGTTCTTGCCATGTTTAGCTTCTATGCCATGTCTACTTGCTGGGTGTATACTTAGTTTGTCATGCAATGCTTTGTGGTGAGTGCATCAAGCTCGTAAACATGCCTACGTGAATCTGTTTTGCCATGTTCCAGTTTTCTGCCAAGTATGAATCTGTTAACGAAACTTGCTATGTTCACATGGTTGCCATTGTGTTTTCTGATCCCTTTTGGCTTAAGGTTAGTAAGGGACTTTTGTTGTATGCTTTGAGTAGCTTCATTCCATACCTTGCTTTGCCATGATATGTTCCTGTAGCATGTTGTTATCTTGCTCTAAACATTGCTTTTTGATGTTAATTCCTGACATGTTATTTTCACTAAGTCTGTAACCTGATATCCTTTGCACTTTTTCGATGCTTGTTTGAACCTGCTATTGTTTGAATTAGCCGTACCTCAGTGTTCATCTTTTGTCAAGCATCTTTAGTGGATCACTGCCCTGTGTTCTTTTGCTATGTTAGAGTGTAGTATCTTGTTGTTCTTGATGCATTTAGATGGCCTCGTACTGTTAATCGCAGCTTTGTGCCATTATTGTTTTGCTTGCCATTTGCAAACCATGCATCCGATTCCGGTGATCTTTATATCAATTTCGACCGAAATCAACTCATCTTTCCAGCGGCACTCTTGGTTTTCCAAGATGAGGCCTGGTTCAATCTTTCCTTTCCGAAACATGCATATGCATTTCATATATCCCGCATACCATGCCATGTTTTGCAGCATGTTGCTTGTGCATTGCACCGTGGTTGATTGTGTCTCCCTTTGCTTGTGTTCTTGTTTTTGGTAGAGCCGGGAGACTAGTACGTGATCGAGGAACCTGTTGAGAACGTTTACGAGGATCAAGCTCACGTCAACTCGGAGAACTTTGCAGGCAAGGTGACCATACCCTCGAAATCACTTCTATCTTTGCTTGCTAGATGCTCGCTCTATTGCTATGCCTATGCTACGATACCTACCACCTTCTCTATCATGCCTCCCACATGGCCATGTCAAACCTCTACCCCACCTTGTCCTAGCAAACCGTTGTTTGGCTATGTTACCGCTTTGCTCAGCCCCTCTTATAGCGTTGTTAGTTGTAGGTGAAGATTGGAGTTTGTTCCTTGTTGGAACATGTTTATTGTTGGGATATCACTATTATATCTTGTCTATTTTAATACATTTATACACTTGGTAAAGGGTGGAAGGCTCGGCCTTATTCCTGATGTTTTGTTCCACTCTTGCCGCCCTAGTTTCCGTCATACCGGTGTTATGTTCCTTGATTTTGCGTTCCTTACATGGTTGGGTTATAATGGGAACCCCTTGACAATTCGCCTTGAATAAAACTCCTCCAGCAAGGCCCAACATTGGTTTTACCATTTGCCACCTAGCCTCTTTTCCCTTGGGTTCCGCGGACTCAAGGGTCATCTTTATTTTAAACCCCCGGGCCAGTTCTCCTATGAGTGTTGGTCCAAAACAGAGCCACTTGCAGCGCCACCTCAGGGAAACTTGAGGGTTGGTTTTAGTTGTACGTAGTGTTCATCCGGTGTGCCCTGAGAATGAGATATGTGCAGCTCCTATCGAGATTTGTCGAGATGTCTTGTAACCGGGATTCCGAGTGGTCTTGCTGTGCTTGTTTTACCATTGTCGAGATGTCTTGTAACCGGGATTCCGAGTTTGATCGGGTTGTCTTGGGAGAAGGAATATCCTTCGTTGACCGTGAGAGCTTGTGATGGGCTAAGTTGGGACACACCTACAGGGATTTGAACTTTTGAAAGCCGTGCCCGCGGTTATGGGCAGATGGGAATTTGTTAATGTCCGGTTGTAGAAAACCTGAAACTTAACTTAATTAAAATGAATCAACAGAGTGTGTGGCCGTGATGGTCTCTTTTCGGCGGAGTCCGGGAAGTGAACACGGTCTCGTGTTATGCTTGAACGTAGGTTTTTCTAGGATCACTTCTTGATCATAGTTACTCGACCGTGCCTTGCCTTCTCTTCTCGCTCTCATTTGCGTATGTTAGCCACCATATATGCTAGTGCTTGCTGCAGCTCCACCTCATACCTTTTCCCTGCCTATAAGCTTAAATAGTATTGATCGTGAGGGTGTGAGATTGCTGAGTCCCCGTGACTCATAGTTTCCTTCCAAAACCATATGCAGGGACCGATGATACCGTTCAAGGAGATGCGACTGAGCTCAAGTGGGAGTTCGATGAGGACTCAGGACAATACTATGTTTCCTTTCCAGACGATCAGTAGTGGAGCCCTGTTGGGGCGAACCGGGACATTATGCATTTGGGGTTGTCTTTATTTTGGTTTCGTAGTCGGACCTTGATTGTATCTGGATGATTGTAATGATATATTTATGCTTTGTGTGACGTGGCGATTGTAAGCCAACTATGTATCTCTTTTCCTATTCAGTACATGGGATGTGTAAAGATTACCCCTCTTGCGACATTGCCTACAATGCGGTTATGCCTCTAAGTCGTGCTCCGACACGTGGGAGATATAGCCGCATCGTGGGTGTTACACAGGGGGTCACCATGGGGGGCGGCGATAGGGCGGGGAGGGGGTGGCGATGGGGCGGGGAGGGTCGGCGATGGGGCGGGGAGGGGGCGCCGACGGGCGGCGCTCCTCAGGGGCGGCTGGGGCGGCCTACCCGCGGCTGGGGCAGGGAGGCGGCGGTGGGCAGGCTCGGGAGGGGGTGGCGAGGCAGGGAGGGGGCAGCGACAAGGCGGGGAGGGGTAGTGACGGGGCGGGGAGGGGGCGGCGACGGGGCAGGGAGTGGGCGGTGATGGGGCGGGGTGGCAGGGAGTGTGCGGCTATAGAGAGGGGGTGGGTCGGTGGGGTGGTGGGGTGGCGGGGCGGTGGGGCGACGGGGCGGCGACGGTGCTCGTCGGGCCTAGAGAAGAAAGAGGGAGAGGGCGACGGCGGGGGCGCGGCGTTAAGTCAAAATCAAAGCGTTGTCGTCTGCCGCGCCTTTGCCATATACTAGCAGACGGCAAAGAGGGGGTCGTTAGGGTTTAACAGCCAGTGGACCAACCCCCCTCTTTGTCGTCTGCTAGCAGACGACAAAGAGTTGGCTGATGGCAAAGCCACCCTTTGCCGTCTGCTAGCTCTTTGTCGTCCGGTTTCTTCTAGGTGATGGCAAAGCCACACTTTGCCGTCTGCTAGCTCTTTGTCATCCGTTTTCTTCTAGCTGATGGCAAAGCCACACTTTGTCGTCTGCTAGCAGACGCCAAAGATGTGGCAGACGGCAAATCTTCTTATTCCAATAGTGTCTAGAGTTTTACTAGCATAATGAATAACATTTAATTTCTTATCAACTCTTTGCCCTAGAACATCACCAACATCATAATCACTAGCATCACACATAGTTTCAAAGGGTAAATTCCAATCAGGTGGCTGAACAATAGGTGCAGAAATCAAGGCTTTCTTAAGTATTTCAAATGCTTCTACACAATCACCATCAAAAACAAAAGGCCTAGCAATTTTAGAGAAGTCTTTAATAAACCTCCTATAGAGACCAACATGTCCAAGGAAACTTCTTATACCTTTGATATCTTTAGGACACGGCATCTTTTCAATAGCATCTACTTTAGCTTTATCAACTTCAATACCTCTTTCAGAAATTTTATGCCCCAAGATGATACCTTCATTAACCATAAAGTGGCACTTCTCCCAATTCAAGACAAGATTAGTTTCTTCACATCTCCGCAAAACTTGATCAAGGTTGGTTAAGAAATCATCAAAAGAAGTTCCGTAAACGGAAAAATCATCCATGAAAACCTCAATAATCTTTTCACAAAAATCAAATAATAAAGTAGTCATACATCTTTGAAAGGTAGCGGTTGCATTGCATAAACCAAAAGGCATAAGTCTATAAGAAAAGGTACCAGAAGGGCAAGTAAAAGTGGTCTTCTCCTGATCATCTTTTCACACGAGTATTTGAGAAAAACTTGAATAACCATCTAGAAAGCAAAAATGTGTATGTTTGGATAGTCTTTCTAGCATTTGTTCGATAAAAGGTAGAGGGTAATGATCTTTCCTAGTAGCTTTATTCAATTTGCAAAAATCAATTACCATTCTATAACCTGTTACAAGTCTTTGTGGAATCAACTCATTCTTATCATTAGGAACAACAGTGATAACCCACAAGTATTGGGGATGGCACCAGTTTTTGAGGCTAGAGTCACTACAGAAAAATACACTTCCGTGATGATATGTGTTTGTCACAGTAGGTCACGTTTTTTGTCATGCGTGTACATCCATGATGATTTTATGTCAGAATCAAGATAGTCATACCTGTGTTGTCATAGAAGTGTTCCATGACATTACCAAAATTATCATCACGGAAGATAAATCGCGTGTCACAGAAGTGCTTTCGTCAAGGGTGACCGACACATGGCATCCACCGTAACAGAACACCGTTAAGATATCAGGTCCGGTTTTGGATCCGATAACCCGTTAATAGCCCCGACCAATGGGGATTTTCCACGTGTAAAATCATCATTCGCTGGAGGAAACACGTGTCGGCTCACCGTTGGGACAGATGTCATCCACTCATTGGACCCAAGGCGCCTATGATACATCGACACGTGGCACGGCCCAAGAGAGGCCCATTCCTATGAAAAGGCCAGCCTGTTTGACTTGGTCAAAAGGTGGCGGGTCAGCCCACGGAAAGCATGTTAACGGTCTGTTCGCATATAGCCCATTTACAACCCGCTAACCAAGGGCCCGTTGCGACCTCTCTGAATTAGGCCCAGAACCGTCATCTGGGCCGTCCAATATGATTCCAGCTTGTTTTAACTTCCGGCCCATGTATGGCCCATGATGTCTTTCGGCCCATATGAGGCCCTTTGTAACTCTTGGCCCATTAACGGCCCATGGTGAAACTAGCCCGTAATGAACAGTGTATCACTTCATACCCATTAATGGCCCATTATTCCATTGGGCCATTTCCAGCCCAGGTTATCTTTCAGCCTTCTCAGGGCCCATTTATCCTTGGGCTCATTTCCAGCATTTGGTTACTTACGGCCCGTTACTGTCAATTTCTGCTTGTGGGCCAAATTCAGCTCGTGGTTACAGTCGGCCTGTTTGTGGCCCATTAATACGTTGGGCCATTTTCATGTCAAAAAAACCTATTGGGTTGTTTTCATATAGTTATCAAATACGGCCAATTAATGACCCATTATGGTCCACGAATAGTACGACCCATGATTGGCGAAATGATGATATGCCCCGTAGAAGGCCCATGGATCCTACGGCCCGTAGAAGGCCCATGGATTGTACGGCCCGTAGAAGGCCCATGGATCGTATGGCCCGTAGAAGGCCCATGGATCATACGGCCCGTATAGAAGGCCAATGGATCCTACGGCCCGTAAAAGGCCCATGGATCATACGGCCCGCAGGAGGCCCATGGTTACAACAGTCCGTGTGTTGCCATGATTATTTTGGCCTAGTTTCCAAAAAATAAGGTTATTGTGGCCACTAGAAAAACACGGAAAAAGAACTGTAGTGACTACAAGCAAACAACTAAAAAGACAATAAGGAAATAAATAAGCAAGCAATTAACGCTAGGCTATTACCGCTATTACACATATTACATCCACTGGGCATCAAAGTTCGCCATCGGTGCAAATATAGGGAACAAAGCAGCATATTACATACACTGGCCGTCAAAATTGGCCACCAGTGCAAATAAACGCGGCAGCAAAACAAGAGCATAACTGAAACAACTTCAGAAGAGCTCAAGAAACGTTATCCTGGGTATCGACCATGCTGGCAATAATCTTAGCAAGCTTATTAGCTTTGTCCTGTTTGGTGCTAAAATCCTCCAACGCTTGTTGTTGCACCAGAAAGTATGCATCTGAATGCTCCAGGGACTTCCACAGTCCTTTCGCTTCTTGTCGCAGCACGGCTGATCGATGTCTTTCAGCTTGTAGTTGAGACTCAAGAAACCGAATTGATTCAGACGGTGAGTTTGAATAGCTTGTGCAAGCGGTAGTGGCCAGTAACTCGAACACTAAAGCAAGACAAGACTTTGGGGTTGTCTCACTGTCTTCGAGATAGTCTTCCTTAGCTGTTTTATCAGCTTTATTAGAGACTAACAAGGATGTGTCACTATCCTGAACCTTATCTGCATTACTTCCTTTACCTTGCTTAATAAGGCACTCTTCCCCAATATTCTGTCAGTATTCTAAAAGAAGAAATAGACACATAACAGGTTTAGCATGTACTAGTATATGAAACTCATTTCGGTGAACCGGTTCATTAGTAAGGTGGACAGGATTAAACTACCAAGTCTTCTACTGCCAAGTACTAGTACATAATAAAAGCATCAAACAAACATATATCTATGTCCTATGGTCACTGCATTGTCTTGCCAAATCAAAATAGAGACACGGTTCAAATCATATCAGTTCAAGACAAAGCAGCAGTGAAAGAATACAAAGCGTGGGAAACTACACGGCACATCAAGATTTCAGATGGGTACCACGGGTCTACATGTACAACAACACTATTGGCTCTGTTGTGATGCTAGGAATGTGCATGATATGAGAAGTCAACTGTATACACAATTGAAATTGAAATCAACAGAGCTATTGATAAGAGCAAACTTGTTAAAGAAACATGTGTGAACATACCTGCTGTGCCATTGGAGTTTCAATTGGATCCTTCAATTTAAAAATAAGTTTGTATGAGTAAATATAGTGATACAAGAGCAAAGCAGTATGCACGATAGAAATCATAGTTAAAAAAGACGTGCCTAAGCGAGCGCTTAAGCGCGCCTAGGCTCTAGGCGTTGGCAAAACGCATTGCGCATAACTACGCTTAATCTGCGCATAACTACGCATAAGCATGCGCTTTGGTCAGTAAAGCGCAAGGTAGTGGCAAAACACACAATTAACGCCTAGCACTTTTTTGAACTATGATAGCAATGGAATCTTAAATTAGAACAGTTGTTCTTCAGGTTTAGGCATTTGTTCTACATGAACAGAGTACAGTAAGACACAAGAATATAGTACTTAAAAATAGAAAATGAGCTCATAGACCTTACCACATTTTTGGTTCGGGACCAGTACAGAACAAGGCGTTCCCAGTCATTGTCCAGTAAATGTGTCTCAGGAGAACGTAAGGTAATTTGATGAGTTTCTTTGCCGGTGAAGTACGTTTTCTTCAGGTAATTCCGATACTGCCACCAAGCATTCTTGAAGGTAGCAGAGGTATTAGTACAGGTTACCTCATCCTGAGTTTCCAAATCGGTCCTTCTCTATAGAGAAAAATGGGAAAATTTGCTGTATTATAACCATCATGGAGGTAGGATGTATGGGACAAAGCAAAGTAATTGCCATGAATAACATTACTTACACATAACTCCTAGACAAACACCTGCAACTGGCATTTTCCTTCATCTTTGGTATAATATTTCCAAGATGGGAAGATACGCACATACGATTTAACAACATCAAATGCGATAGATGCTAAACTATGATTAGATGATTGTGCTTCCTCCACAAGAATAGGCGTACTAACTGGTGGAGTTGGGGTTCGCCGTGGTAGTACTGGCCCTTTGGGCACTGGAGCTGCCTTACTAACTGCTCTTGTTTGGGAGCTCTATGGTGGAGATGGTGATGTGTCAATAGGAACTGGGTTACTATCTGCTGGGTTGGGGTTAGATTGGGTGAAGCTGATTCTCTATCCATCGCAGTAGGGGTACAATCTGCGAGAGTTTGGGTTATGTGTGGTAGGGCTGGTTCTCGTGCATGTACAACCGGTGTGCTATCTCCACCAAGAGGTAGCACTGTTCTATTTGAAGACTGTGTTTTTAGTCCGCTAGATACTGGCATCACCCGCTAAAATTCAAATGGCTAATAAACGGGAAAATAGTTGAATGTACAGACATTGTATGAGAGACAGATGCAATAGATAGTGTGGAAAAAAGAGGGCATGAAATAGTTGACTTGTATATTGTTTAACTAAAACAGATAGCATGACATAATTTCACATATATGATGTCTATCTAAACTGGATAGCATAGCATAACATAATTCAAAGATATGATGAATAACTAAACAGGATCGCATGACATAATTCACCTACATGTTATCTAAGTAATCAGGATTGCATCATTTAATTCACATATGTGATTTATATGCTAAACAGAGGGCATTCGATATGATGTCTGAACTAAGAACATGGTGTTGAATATTGTGTATATGATGTCCAAACTATGCAATGCAAGACACCATATGCATGATATGAGCAGTATAACCAAGCCAAGTTAGAGCATACACCTCGGTGGGGGAATGGGACTGGTTATCTGTCTCTGAATCCATCTCTGAGGAGCTATCGGGACCCAACAAGAGATCTGCTTCGACAGGTAGCACTGTTTGCTCTGAAGGCCTTGTTTTCACTCCAGATTTTTCAATCTCCCACCCAAATGGCTGATTCACATGAAGAGTAGTTTAATGTACAAACATTGTCGACAAATGGAAATGTAATGAAGAAAAGGATGGGCAAGATATCATTCAAATATATGATGCCTGGTTAAACAGGATGGCATTGCACATTTCACATATATTATGGCCGGCTAAAAGACATGAGACTGCATAATTCCCATATACGATATAGAAACTAAACAGGTGGCATTACAGAACATGTCTAAACTAAGCAGATGACATATATGATGTCAAAAGTAGGCACTAAACGGCAACATATACATGATATGACTAACATCATCATGCCAAGGTAGAGCAAACACCTTGGGGTAAATAGGAGTGGTCAGCGGTGTCTGAATCCGTCTCAGAACAGATATCTTCCTCTAGATTACAATCTGGAGAGGGGTGGGGAGGGTTTGCCATTGAACCCACCATGGAGTGATGTTTGCATGACATTGTATTGCCGCGCAAAACTCTTCTCTTTTTCTCTGCATGTTCAACATGACTGTGTACAATATCTGAAATGCATACGAAAAAAATAAGGTGAGATTATGTAAGGAGAGCATGCAGAAATTTAGAGTGATGGTAAAAACCAGTGGATGGATCCAAAAATAATGATAGCAGGCTGATGATTGCTTTAATTTAATAAAAAAGACAGATGATGATTGCTTTACTATTTGTTTCCCACCCAAGATGAACAACATACGCATACCCTAGGTGAACCAGATATTAGACTGAGATACTATTCATTTCTTCCTCGATATGTGCTATACAACTAATTTAGAACTCATGTTTGAACATTAATTTGGACCTGACTTGGAGTCCAAGAGGTGAACAGGACGTCAAGGCTGAAGCAGCACAAGACAGACATTGTCAATCTCAAGTGGGATTCTAATAGCATCTCCAATAGATGATGTAAAATAGATGTAAAATTACATCACCAAAAACCACCTGACTACAACAGATGAGGTAAAAATTGTTGACTCTAAACTTAACTGTCAAAACTGAAATTTACTGTGGAATCTGAATGTTACTGTCGAAACTGAACGCAATGGTAGCAAAGAGGCACTTGACATGTAGTTTAGGCAGGCATGCAGTTCATCTTCAACCTGCACCCCCCTAAGCCGCCAGCCACCACCGACCGAACCGCCGGCCCCAGCACTGCCTCGCCGCTCCAAAACAACTCCCCACTGCCGGTCCGCCGCCGCCCCGGCCAGCCCTCTAGGCCCGCCGCCCCCACCCTGAACCCTAAGATAGATAGTGGGGTACCTCTCCGGCGAGCCCCCGTCCCTGCTGCAGGTGGTTCTTCCTTAACTCCGGTGAGCCCCCTGTGAAAATCGACTGACCCAAAAGTTGATTCAGTCGACTGAAGTGTAGCTAAATCAGAGCAGAGCAGTAGCACGAGCAAGGGGGAGAGCAGCAGCAGCAGCGTGAGAGAGCGAGCGAGTGAGAGCCAGAGGAGCAGCAGCTGGGAGAGCGAGCGAGAGACGGAGCAGTAGCAGCAGATCTGGCTGGTATGGACGCCGCCGCCAAAGGGGCCTCGTAGTGGGGGAGAGCTGTCGTGGAGATGTCGCCCGCGGCGCCAGCTTTAAGGTAGCCGCTCCATGGGGGTGCGGGATGGAGCACCGTCGGCGTTGGGTGGTCGAGATAAGGAGAAGGTGCGATGTGATGAGTGTACAACCTCTTTGGTGGCGCCGAGTAGGCCTCAGCTTCGTCCGAGGAGTCGGTGAGGATGATGCGGTTCCAGTGGAGCGGGCTAAGGCGGCGTTGTGGGGATGGAGCAGCCGCAATAGACGAGGCGATCGTCAGAGCAGCTCCTTGGAGGTGGAGGACGGGCTGGCTGAACCGGCGGGATGACGAGATGAACGACGGATCCTCATCTGGGGAGGTGGATGAGGGACATCGAGCTGTTGCGGTGGACGACATCATCGGGGAAGAGGCTTTGGCTAGGCACCGGTGAGGTGGCGGACGGAGCAGGGTGGGGTTTCGCGGCTGGACCGGAGAGGTTATGGCGGCCTGGGATTTAGAATGGCAAAAAGGAGGCGATGGGAGGGGGTGAGCCATGACTTAGGGACGCGCTTGTCCAAAATGTAGGGTGTGTTACAAAAGTACCCCCCGTCGATTTGAACTAGCGGCCCTTTCGGCTCAGGGTTAGAAGGGGGATTTCACGTGTCGGGATTTGGCAGCTGGAGGGAGTTTTCACGCGCATTGTAATTTCGGGATAGCAAGGCGCGGGTTGTGAAGGCACGAGTTTTGGGAGCACGGTATCTGAATTTTCGGGATATAACAAGGCGCGGGTTGAATTTTAGGGACAAGCCAAACATGTATTATTGTACTTGTATGTACCAAATCAATTCGCACTTCCCTCAACCAAAAAGAAAACGAAAAAATAAAACTATTCACACCACACAAAGAGAGAGTCTTGCCCCGTTTTACTGTAAAAATGCTATTCAAAGCTACTCTCTCCTTCCATCTATATAGGGCCTAATGCATTTTTCGATGCTAACTTTGACCAAATATTAGAGCAATAATATATGACATGCAACTTACACAAAGCACACCGTTAAATTCGTCTGTGAAAGGTTCTTTCAATGATATAATTTTCACATTGTGCATGTCATGTACTATTAATCTTGTCAATAGTCAAAGGCGGTCTTAAAAAACGCATTACACCCTATATAGATGGAAGAAGGAGGGAGTATGAATCCATGTTATGACCAATTAATTTTTTTTTGCTTGTTGTATTGTTGGTGTACCAAAATAGGGGCGCATCTTTGTACCCCTTTTCCTGTGCACGGGCAGTCAGAGCCGCGCCCACGGCCACACCAAGCAGAACGAGGGAGGTGAGCCAAGGTAAGATCGAAGCCCAAGACAATCAAGGCAACGCCAAGGACGAGACCACAAAGAGCAGAGGGACAAAGCAGGTTCCCCCGGCAAGACCCTTGCGAGGTGGCCTCAGCGGCCCTGGCAAGAATCTTGCCGGGACAGCTCGCCCCACGCCAATAGAGCGAGCCACCCTTGAGCCCATGGCCCCCAGTACCGTCATCAGCAAAGGGAAGGCACCCCTGTGGTGGCATACGGATCTTTGTGAAGACATATTCAAGATCAGATTAGAAGACAACGATCCTCGGCAAGATCCCTGCCAAGGAAGGCCACCAGACCGACAACACGCCATGGCGAGACCCTTGCCGGGCCACCCGGCAAGGCCCTCGCCAAAGACGCCGGCAAGGCCACCGCCAAGCCCACGTCAACCAAGATCCCACCGCCGTTCACATGCAGCTGCCAGCCCAACCAGCTGGGCGGGCACCTGCGTGGCAACATGCTGCCCCCAGGCCAACTCTTCAAGTGCCTGCGTGGCGGCATGCAGATCTTCGTGAAGGCTCCACCACAACGCCATCTCAGCTGCCTGTCTGCCTACATGGCACCGCACGCATCCCTGGCCGAGGCGCGTGTCAAAGCAAGGAGAAGCGGCGACGGACAGGACGGGCCTCACCCCCGTCCCTGATAAAGCAAGAGGACACCTAAGTGGTGCATTAAATGCACCTTGTCCTGTAATACGAGGGACAACCTCGTGCCACTGTAGACCTTTCCACCTCCTGTGTGCCACTGTGGCAACCCCTTTTTCCTATAAAAGGAGGCCCGAGGCGACCAGATGAGGGATTCGGCTCTTTAGAACCACACGCTGACAACAGCTAGTTCAAGAGCTCAACAACTCTCAGAAATACACCCACCAAAGCAGGACTAGGGTTTTATGCATCCTCGCGGCCCGAACTGGGGTAAACGATCCTCATGTTGTCTACTAGCCCTGCTCTCCTCGCAACCCCGCGCCCCGAAAACCATGGTAGGGACCCTCGTGATCCCATAGGTGTGGTTCCACACCGACATCCTTGGCGCGCCAGGTAGGGGGCACAATTGTGAGAATCTGGTCTAGTAGTTAGCCTAGCAGTTCTTCGTCGCCATGGCCCCCAAGAAGAGGACGGCCACGGCGATCGATTCGTTGGGAGCCGAACGACCCATGTCGATGTGGACGAGCAGCGGACCGACTGCAGACAGGACCCGGGCCACGGCCCGTGAGCACCAGCATCGCCCAAGCAGTCGGAGCCTGGCGAGCGGCGTTGTTCGTGCGCCAGACGACCGGTTACACATCGGCAGATCCAAGGACGGAGCTGGGGCCCTCGCATGCGGCGCGGGGCCCTCCAGGGGCGTCGCGGCGCCGACTCTGGGTGGCGTGGCAACCTCCGGGACACCTACACCGGTGACCACCGCGCGTTCTTCCCATGGTGTGCGCACCGAGCAGCGTCACCACGATGTTGACACTGGGCACCACCGTGGGAAGAGCCCTGTGCGTCATCGACAAAATGAGGGGGGGTCAGCACGCTCCGAAGCACTGGCGAAAATGGCAAGCAGCCGCTGGGTCGTGATGCAGCTCCTTCTAACGTGGTTAGAAGTCGAAGCGCGCCGCGATCCACGCAGCTGCCGCTGCCACCCGCGCCAGCGGTAGCTTTGGCACGCGCACGGCTGCTCCTCGACTTCCCTCATGCTGCGAAGAAGCTCCACGAGTGGAGGGCCACCATCCGGAGCCTCGTCACCGTCGCAAACAAAGACGATCCGCGACCGACGGGGCCCTTGGGCCGGTGCTCCACCGAGCCACCACATGCTGGCGCCGGGAGGACTGGGGAAGTTGCGGCCATGGTGCACTCTCCTCCTCCTCGCCAGCCGCCGTGGGTGTCGGCCCGTGGCGTCGACGCTTGTGATAACATCTCCATAGCATCGTCCAACCTGTGGACCCTCCGCGACCACCGCCAGGTCCTTCGGGAGCGAGCTCACGAAGACGCTCGGACCACCGTCGAGCGCTGGCGCGAAACGCGCCGCCAGTCGGACAAGTGGGCGGGACCCGCTATGGACCACCCAGCATCGGGGGGGCCCCGGCGACCTACCTTACGAGGTGGGCTGCCTGGCTTTTACCCGTGAGCTGAGGCAGTTCCAGTGGCCGTCCCACCACACGTTCAAGCCCGACATCAGCGAGAAGTACACCGGCAAGACCCATCCATCCGAGTTCCTCAGCATCTACACCATCGCGGTGCAGGCCGCTGGGGCTCGTGACGACAAGGTGCTTGCCAACTATTTCCCGTTGGCGCTCAAGCCCAATGTGATGTCTTGGTTGATGCACTTGCCGGCGGACTCCATTTCTTCCTGGTCAGATATATGCCATGAGTTCGTTGGCGCCTTCACAGGAGGCCACCAAGCTCATGGCCAAGCCAGTGATTTGCATATCATTCCCCAGAAGGAAGGGGAGACCCTACGCAAGTACATCCAGAGATTTAGCCGGGTGCAGTACAACATCCCCGACGTTCATCCTGACGCTGTGATTAGCGCATTCCACCAGAACATACGCAATCGCAAGATGCGCGAGGAGCTGGCGATGACCAAGGTTAGGGATGTAGCCAAGCTCTACGTTCTGGCCGATAGGTGCGCCCGGGCTGAAGAGGGAAGGAAGTACCCCAGCGAAGATGCCGGCGTGAAAACCGACTCTACTGATGAAGACGCCGCCACTCCGACGAAGAAGAACCGACGTTGCAATAGGAAATGCAAAGGCAAGGCCGTGCTTGCCGTTGAGGGATCTGACGACGCTGGTGCCGGCAAGAAGGTCAAGGCATACGCCCCCGGTAAGGAGATTGCCGGGTGCGCCGCCTACCAGGCCCTGGCGGCTACCGACAAGCCAGGAAGCTCCCGCAAGCAATACTGCAAGATCCACCGCACCAAGGGCCACGACCTCCAGAACTGCCGACAAGTCGAGCTGCTTACTGAGAAGCAAAAGGCTGAGTACGAAAGGCGGGACAAGGAGAAGGACCAGGACGGTGCTGAGAGATCCAGTAAGAAGCGTGCCGGCCAAGGAGGCCGCCTCGGCAAGGACAACCAGCAAGAGAAGCCCGCCCGGGGCCGCAACAAGAAAAAAGAAGACGACGATCACGACAAGGACGACGAGTCTGGTGAGCAAGGGTTCCAGAAGGCTACGGAGGCCATGTGCGTCGACGGCGGCGCCTCGCTGCATACCTCTCACCACCAGCTCAAGCACTAGGCGCGAGAGATTACAGCAGCAGAGCCGTCGTCCGGCGCTCAGAAGCCGCTTAAGTGGTCCAGCATGCCCCTCATCTTTGACGCCAAGGACCACCCTGACCGCACTACCGCGGTCGGGTGTTTGCCATTGTTGGTCTCCCCAACAATACGCAACCTCAGGGTGAACAAGATGTTGGTTGACGGCGGGGCCGGCCTGAACCTGATCTCGCCTGTCGTGATCAAAAGGTTGCAAATCCCTGATGGAGACCTCGAGGAAACGGGCACGTTTCAAGGGGTAAATCCAGGGAGTAGCCAGCCGAAGGGAAAGGTCACACTGCCCATGACATTTGGAGGAGAGTTGAACTACAGGACGGAGAAGATCGTCTTCGACGTGGCTGAGATCCCCTTGCCCTACAACGGGATCCTCGGCCGCTCGGCATTGGCCAAGTTCATGGCGGCGTCACACTACGCCTACAACATGCTAAAGATGCTCAGGCCGTTGACCATCATCGCCGTCCCCTCCGACAAGAAGGACGCGATGATCTACACCGACCAGCTCTACCGGGAGGCAGTTGCAGCAGCTGCCATCAAGGCACCTTCTCCTTCCGCTGACAGCCCGGGAGGAAATCAGGTCCCGGCAAGTACATTCCAACTAAGCCCCCTGGGGCCGCCGGCAAGGGTGCTGCCACGGACGCTGAGCCTGTGTCAGGACCCCGACTCGATGTCACATCGATCTAGCTTGTAACACCTCATATCACTTTGCGGCCTCACGCACGGTATCCCCATGGGTGTCGCCTTACCTTTTCCCGGGACCGTTTGCGCCTTTTGGCTCACGTATATGATAGTGTCGCTAGCATCCGTATGATAAGGAGCCCGGGCTGACATGACTAGTTGTAAACCCAAAGTGGCACAGACTTACAGGGACAGGCATCCATGACCCAGCTTCGAACGTGTCGGTCATCAGCAAGTGGGTCCGGGCTGTAGCACTGGGCTAGCAGGACTCCGGTAAACCGGGCTGTAGCGGGCTAACAGGACTCCGGTACTCAATGCGTGACATTTCCCCGAAGGGACAGACACAGGAACGAAGAAGGACACATGCCGGCCAGCCTAAGTGTTCCAGAGCAGTAGCAAGCTACCATGGCTCAGCGGTAACACTAGGAGACATTTCCCGGTAAGAGAGGCTACTAAAGATAAACAACTAGATAGTCAGATCCCACACATACCAAGCATTTCAATAACATACACACAATATGCTCGATATGTGCAAATACAACATGGCATCACAACATGACTCTACGACACAAGTACTTTATTTAAGGCTCAGAGAGCCATACATAACATACACATAGGTACGGGTCACACGACCCAGCATTCAAGTCATACAGTCATACAAACCAGCAGTGGAAGTAGCTTGTCTGGGTACAGACAACTAGTAAAATAAAAGAGGCTTGGAAAGCCTAGCTATACTACGTGGTCCTTCACAAGCTCAGGATCACCACCTGGGCCTTAGCCTACTCATTGATGTCAACGTCTACGAAGAACCCATCAGAAGGGGTTGCAGCGTCTTCTGTAAAAAAATGTAAATTATAGCAACATGAGTACAAAGGTACTCAGCAAGACTTACATCAGATCCTACATACATGCACATTATCAAGAAGGGTTGGTGGAGTTATTGCAGCAAGCCAGCTTTGACTCTTGGCTAGGCTATCCTACGGGACTCCAACTTGAAATGGTTTTGCGTACACGAGTCCACTACTCACCACTTCAATACACTACCGAGGATCCACCTCCGTCTTCCTACGGAAGAGCCATCCTCGGCACTCACACTTATCTTGAAGCTTTTAGTAGTTTCCATTTACTTGTCTATGAACTGTATAGGCAACCAAGTAGTCCTTTACCGCGGACGCGGCTATTCGAATAGATCATGATAACCCTGCAGGGGTGTACTTCTTCATACATGTTTCCACCACTTAGCGTCTGCACACGACATGTGCTCGGCAGACTTCAAGCGAAAGCCGACGTGGGTGTAGACCACGACCTACCTAAACACCTAAGTCTCTAGTCCAGGTTTATCGCCTATTCGGGTTCCATCCATGAGGAGATCCGGTCGGAGTTTCGCTCACAGCCCCAAATGATGTGAACAGGGTTCCGTGACACCAAACGGGTGCCCGTTTACCCGGCCACGTACCTACCGCATCACAGCCCACCCCTACGGTCAGCGCTGTCCACGGCCTCCAGTAGGCTACAAACACCAGAAACTACTTGCAACTCCTGGACAGAGGACTAGGGTGAATAAGAAGTCGAGCGGGGTCATATTTCAGGCCCAATGCATGGTAGTAGCTGTATCTTAAATCACACATACAGATCTCAGTGCTTAAGGTTGGCTTCAATGAAAGAACCCACCATGTACTCCTACATGGCCTTTCATCGATACCTTTACCAAATCGTGTTCACCACACCACTCTCATTACCGACATAAACATTTCACTCTAGTCCATCACCCAGATGAACCAGACCTGACACGACTCTAAGCATAGCAGGCATAGCAAGGTAGGAACAACACATACATATGGCTCAATCAACTCCTACACATGCTAGTGGGTTTCATCTAGTTACTGTGGCAATGACAAGTCATGCAGAGGAAATGGGTTCAACTACCGTAGCACACAGCAGTTTGAAACGTGTTGTCTTAATGCAGTAAAAGAGAGCAGGAGCGAGAACATGGGATTGTATCGATATGATCAAATGGTTGGTTGCTTCCCTGATGGTTCGATGCACTCATACGGTTCTTCGTTAGGGTAATCACGGTACTCCTCGGAGGCAGAACCTGCCGCAAAGAACACCGATACACAACCATCACCAAACAATGTGCAACAATATGATGCATGCATGAAACATGGCAATATGAGTGTGTTGGGCTAATGCAACTAAGACCAGAAGGGTTTGAACCAATTTGAACCAAAGATTCAAATTTCAAACTCATACATGGCCCTTTAAAGTGGTTTACCTTGTTCTGCATTAAACATCAAGTTAACTTGTTTAATCATGCATGAAAATAGTACAGATGGATAGATTGGATTTTTCTGATCATTTTTCATATATAACTTGTCTGATTTGGAGTTACAGATTAAAAGTTATGAATTTTTGAAGTTTAAACTATATTCTGGAATTTCCTATATTAGATTAAATCCAGAAATTAATTTATTGCGTCAGCCTGACGTTAGTGTGACGTCAGCAGGTCAACGGGACACGGTCCGGTCAAACCTGACAGTGGGTCCCGTGTGTCAGTGTGATTAGATTAGTTAAAGTTTAATTAAAGCTAAACCTGTTTAATTAACAGGGGTGGGCCCCACCTGTCATTGACTCAGGAGAGTCAACCAGGGCCCACCCGTGGTCAAACCCGGGTCGGCTGCACCGGCGTTTAGCTGTCAGCGAGCCCGACGCGGCGGCGGAAGTGATTTTTGCCATTCCGGCAACCAAACGAGCCGCGGAGGCCACCGGAGAGGAGCTGAGGTCGAGCCGCAGCTCTTGGTGGAGTCCGTTGGGGTCGGGGTGGCCGGAGTTGGCGCCGGCGATGACTTTGGCGGCCACCAGAGTTCGGCCGAAGTCGAACTTGTCGCTAGGGGGGTCGGTGAGGTGCGGGGAGTAGCTAGTTAGGTGCTACGTGACGCGGTGAGCATGATGGACACCATGGAGTGGTCGGAGGGTGACCGGGAGCACGTCGGCGACGAGCTCCACGGTGGTGGGTGCGGTTGAGCTCCGGGAGGTCGCTACACGGCTCGGGAACGAGAGAGGGAGGGTAGGAGGGGTAGCTAGGCTCACAGCGCACCCGTAGAGGCCACCGGCGGGGTCGGGGACGAGCTGAGGCGGCGACGGTGTTGAAGGGGATCTCCAGCGACGGCGGTTCGGGCGAGGTCGTTGCGGTGGACTCGGGCGTTGCGAGCGCTCTGGGCTCGGCTTGCTCGATGAAGTGGACAGCGGCGGAGCTCCTGGACACGACGAGAGGACGCACGGGCGGCGGGGAGCGCGGCTACGACGTAGGCACGGCGGCGGTAGCGTCGGCCATGGCTGGGGGCGCGAGGGGGAGGAGCTGGAGAGGAGAGGGGTGTCTGGGGGGTTCGGGGAAGAGAGGGGGAGCGATCCACGACGTCACCGGGCGAGGGGAGCGGCGAGGCGGCGAGCAGGTGCGTGGCGCGCGCTGCGGTCGCCGTCGGGCACCTGCCTGCCTGCCTGGCCGGCAAGCAGCTCGCTGAGCGGCGCTGGGCTGGGCCGGGTGCTGGCGCCAGGTAAGTTTTTCTATTTTTTCCTGTTTTCTGTTTTTTTAAATACTTCTGCAACTTTGTTGATTTATTAAAAATACTTAGGCAACTCCTAAAATCACCAAACTACTCCTGGTCCATAGTTGGATTATTTCCAACATGAAACATTTTAGTTTGGAGATATTTGGGCATCTGAATATTTTATATAATTTTAAATGCCCAAATTCAAATATCTATGATTTAAATCAAAGACCCTAGGATGACCTAGGAAAATGTGCATCACTTTTGTCAGGGGTTCTGAACCAGGACAAAAATGATGGGCATTTTAGAAGGGCATTTCAGGTTCATTGAAAAAGTTTTTAGTAAACCCTAGTTGGTTTCAGAGGGGGCTGGGGGTTCTGTCATCCCCATTTCAGGTTTCTGATGAAAGAATAAACATGATGCAACACTCTAATGCATGACTAGCTAGGGTGTGACAACTCACCGCCACTCAAAAGAATCTCGTCCCGAGATTTGGGTTCCTCCGGGAAGAAGGCAGGATACTCAAGTCGAAGACGATCCTCCCTTTCCCAAGTTGCTTCATCCTCAGAATGGTGCGACCATTGAACTTTGAGAAACTTGATATTATGACGTCGAGTGGTGCGCTCGGCCTGATCAAGGGTACGAATGGGGTACTCTCGATACGTGAGATTATCTTGGAGATCAAGCGTTTCGTGGTCCACTCCACGGATAGGATCCGAGAAGCAACGCTTGAGTTGAGAAACGTGGAAGACATTGTGGACTCTGGAGAGATGCGGAGGTAGTTCCAACTGGTAGGCAACTTCTCCTCGTTTAGCGAGAATACGAAAAGGTCCAATGTAACAAGGAGCCAATTTGCCTTTGATACCGAAACGATGGGTTCCCTTCAAAGGAGTAACCCGAAGGTAAGCCTTCTCGTCAACCTCGAAAGTCATAGCCTTATGTTTTCGGTCATATTGACTCTTTTGACGAGATTGGGCTGTTTTCAACTTTTCACGAACGATGCGAACTTGCTCTTCTGCTTCCTAAATCATATCCGGGCCAAAGAATTGTCTTTCCCCGGTTTCTGACCAGTTAAGGGGTGTTCGACAACGTCGTCCATAGAGCACTTCAAAAGGGGCTTTACTCAAGCTAGATTGATAGCTGTTGTTATAAGCAAATTCGGCAAATGGAAGGCATTTCTCCCACTCCATTCCAAATGAGATAACAGAGGCTCAAAGCATGTCTTCTAGGATCTGGTTGACGCGTTCCACTTGACCACTTGATTGAGGGTGGAAGGCGGTGCTAAAAGAGAGACGGGTTCCCATAGCATTTTGGAAACTTTCCCAAAATCGAGAGGTGAAAAGACTTCCTCGATCCGAGTTAATTTCCAAAGGAACACCATGGAGAGACACTATTCGGGAGATGTATAAGTCTGCCAATTGACTAGCGGTTATACTCTCACGAATAGGTAAGAAATGGGCTACTTTGGAAAGACGATCGACAACGACGAAGATAGCATTATTCCCTCTCTTGGTCCTGGGAAAACCGGTAATGAAATCCATACCAATTTTATCCCATTTCCATTCAGGAATAGCTAAGGGTTGAAGGGTGCCAGCAGGCCGTTGATGCTCTGCTTTTACACGACGGCAGACATTGCAATTAGCAATGTACTGAGAAATTTCTCTCTTCATCCTAGTCCACCAGAACCTCTAGCGTAGGTCCTGATACATCTTGGTACTACCGGGATGAATGGTGAGAGGAGATTCATGAGCCTCCTTAAGGATCAACTGCCCTAGATGCTGGTTCTTGGGAACCACTAAACGGTTCTCAAAGTACACAACACCATGATCATTCATGGAAAAACAACTAGCACCTCCGCTAGCAATGTTCTCCTTGATTTTAGATATTCCCTTATCTCGCTTTTGGGCAGCGATGATTTGATCCGTAAGAGTAGGTTTCGCCACCAAGGTGGAAAGAAATCCTTGAGGAACAATGTGAAGGTTAAGCTTCCGAAATTCCTCATGGAGAAGCGGTTGACTTTGTTGTAACATCAGGTTGTTACAATAAGATTTACGACTTAGCCATCAGCCATGACGTTGGCTTTCCATGGGGTGTAAGTTATTCCTAAGTCGAAATCTGTGATCAACTCAACCCAACGTCTTTGCCTGAGATTCAAATCCGGTTGGGTGAAGATGTACTTCAGACTTTGGTGATCAGTGAATATTTCGCAACGATTACCAAGAAGGTAATGTCGCCAGGTTTTAAGTGCATAGACTACGGCTGCAAGCTCTAGATCATGAGTAGGATAATTCTCCTCATGTGGGTGCAATTGTCGTGAAGCGTAAGCAATTACGTGTCGATCTTGCATGAGAATGCAACCTAGTCCTTGTCGCGAGGCGTCGCAGTAGATAACAAAGTCCTTGGAGAAATCTGGCGGTACCAATACGGGAGCAGATGTCAGGCGTCTTTTCAGTTCCTGAAAGTTGTGCTCACATTGTGGAGTCCACTCGAACTTTTTATCTTTCTTGAGGAGTTCGGTTAGAGGTTTAGCAACTTTGGAGAAATTTTCGACAAAGCGATGGCAATAGCTCGCTAAGCCCAGAAAACTCCGAACTTGCTTGACCGATTCAGGTGGAGCCCAATTAAGGACGGCTTGAACTCGCTCGGGGTTAACAGCAATACCTTTACCAGATATTACATGACCCAGATAGGTCACTTCTGACAACCAGAATTCACATTTAGAAAATTTGGCATAAAGGCGATGCTCTCGAAGTTTCTTCAACACTAGCCTTAGATGTTCGGCATGTTCTTTCTCGTTCTTGGAGTAGATGAGTATATCATCGAGGTAAACCACGACGAATTTATCCAAATACTCCATGAAGATTGAGTTCATTAACCGAGAAAAGGTGGCTGGAGCGTTGGTTAAACCGAAGGACATGACGGTGTACTCGTATTGGCCATAATGAGTAACAAAGGCCGTTTTAGGAATGTCCCCGTTTCTGATTTTGATTTGATGGTAGCCCAACCTCAAATCCATTTTGGAGAAGACTGAGGATCCAGCAAGCTGATCATACAGGTCGTTGATCCTGGGGAGCGGATATTTGTTCTTGATTGTGACCAAATTGACAGGTCGATAATCTACAACCATCCGGTCCGTACCATCCTTCTTATTGACGAAGAGGACGGGGCAAGCCCACGGAGATGAACTAGGTCGGATGAAACCCTTTTTCAAGGACTCATCGAGTTGTTTCTTAAGCTCGGCTAGTTCTAGTGGTGCCATCTTATAGGGTCTTCTAGCAATCGGGACGGTTCCTGGAATGAGGTCTATTACGAACTCCACATCCCTGTCAGGTGGAACACCTGGCAATTCCTCTGGGAAGACATCCGGGAAGTCACGGACTACCGGAACGTCCTCAAGGTCTAGCAAAGGGCTGGCATTAAGAGAATATAATTGTCGCTTGGCTAATCGGGTCAAGACATTGACTATCTTCCCCGAAGGATGGGTGAGTTGAACAGTCCTAGAGAAGCAATCAATTTTGGCATGATGAGCTGACATCCAGTCCATACCCAAGATGATATTAATATCTGAAGATTTGAGAGCTATCAAAGATGCAAGGAAAACAAGTCTGTCGACTTGGATTTATTTCCATAACTTACCCTGGAGGTTTGCCATCTAGAACCGGGAGTAGAAATTTCCATAGTGGATGGCATGTCACAGAATGCGGTGTTATGCAAACGAGCATAGTTCTCGGATATAAATGAATGAGATGCTCCTGTATCGAAAAGAACAGATGCCGGGTGGCAATTAACAAGGAGCATACCGAGAACGACGTTGGGATCCTCTTGAGCTTCTTCAGCAGAGATACAGTTGACATGGCCACGTGTAGCGGTGGCCGGCTTGGCGTGGAACACTTTACCTGTCGGCTTGCCACGGCCAACAGCTTTAGCAGATTGGTTGGGGTTGGTCTGGGGACACTCACGCATATAGTGGCCAGATTCCCCACACTTAAACAAGTCACGGCACTGGTACGTGGAGGAGCACTGTTGGTTGGACCACCATAGGGCTTGGCTGGTGCAGACTGTTGAACGGGGCGAGGCGCTTGGAAGGATGGCCTCGGTGTGAACCTGGGTGGCAGGGCAGTGTTGGGCACCCACACGCGGCGCTTCTGAGGACCAGCACCGGATGAGGAACCCACGTCACGGCCATGCTTGCGTGTTGCGTCATAATCAGTCTGACCAGTCTCAGCACTGATGGCCTTGTTAACAAGCTTCTGAAAAGATGTGCACTCATGCAGACGGAGGTCACGGCGAAGCTCAGGACTAAGCCCCTTACGGAACCTTGCTTGCTTCTTGGCATCGGTAGAAACTTCCTCAGTGGCATATCGTGCGAGGTTACCGAACTCCCTGCTGTAAGCATCCACAGAGAGTCGGCCCTGAGTGAAACTGCAAAATTCCTCACGTTTACGGTCCATGAGACCCTCCGGAATGTGATGTTCACGGAAAGCCTCGCTGAATTCAGCCCAAGTAGTGACATGGCCCGCTGGGCGCATAGCTCCATAATTCTCCCACCAGAGACTGGCGGGGCCTTCAAGATGATATGCAGCAAAGGTGACCTTGTCAGCCTCGGCTACTAGCGCGGAGCGCAGTTTGTGAGAAATACTGCGAAGCCAGTCATCAGCGTCGAGAGGCTCGACGGAGTGGTGGAACGTGGGTGGATGTAACTTGATGAAATCACTGAGTGACACCACGTTAGTCCTCTGATGGTGTGCTGTGTTCTGTTCAATACGCTCCAACAAACGGTTGGTCTCCCGCTTGTTTCTTTCGGCTTCCATCATAACCTCGGCTAGGGAAGGAGGATGAGGCAGATTTGCATTCCTGACTTCACTGCCTTCGGCCTGCTCTTGAGGAGCAGGGTTATTGCGCGTGTTGACCATCCTAGGTAAACAAGACAATGATTTAGTCAGAATGATAAGATTCCGACATAGATACAGAATGTAAGGAATAACTCGGAATGCAAGATGATCATCCGTATGACATGGTAGATACAGAAACTGCTTCTTTATTCCATCGTCATACACACCATACAAGGTTTAGTACAAGACCAAACAAGGTACTATTACGGTGAAAAGAGGATTACATCTCATCGGAGGCATCCCAAGCTCCTATACATTATTTTTCTACACCTCCGGAAGGCGGTACAAACTAGGTCATATCCCACGAGTCACGCAGGACGATAGACGACACAGCTAGTACGAACTAGTGATACTACCACTAACTCAGACCGATCCATAGTAGTCCTCGTAGAAGTCACCTCCATAGCCTGGAAGCTCAACATGATCATCCGGAAACAGACGATCTCGCGGAGCTTATGGACCATAGGGGCTAGGATGAGGTCTTGGACCAACAGACGGTGGCCTGCGGGGACCACAAGGTGGGGTGATGCCTCCTACATCACGCCAACCCATCACGTCTGGCAAAGCAGATCTCACAGGATAGAGATCACGCATATCCGAATATCCAGCTTGCACTGCCGGTGCAAACCGAGTCAATGTGGCCCAATGGTCAGCACGGGTATTGAAAAGCTCTAGCCTCAAGGCCGGTTTTCACGGTCCTTATCCTCGAGCATCTCAGCAGTGGTGCGAGTCCGTGAATCCTCCTGAGTGGGGTCAGCATAGATAGCTTGGAGATACCCTTGTGCTCCCGGAAGTGATCCTGGCATATACCGGAAATCAGAGTCCCGAAATAGGCCAGACCTGACTCGCATGATGGTCATCATAGAGTAGGCGGCGTCCTGCATAGCCATCTCAATAGTAACCCCGAGTCCATAGGAGCAGTGAAGGGGCTCAGTGGATCCAGGATAAGATGGAAATATCCTGACAGTGCAGAGATACTGGCTTTGATTAAAGTCTCGGAAATTGCTCTTCGACCGTGTACTCAGGATACCAACGGTATCCAGCCTCAGTCATTACCCTGACCAACATGGCGGTATGGCCGGGTACATCTAGGCATCGAGTCAGGCGAACCACTTGATTGAGGTCGCGAGTGGCCATCTGAAAGCACAATCATAATGCAAAGGCATTAGAATTTCTAGCAAAATTTCGGCAGCATAACAGCTGTAAATGCTCAAGAAGGATTTTGAGACATTTGACAAAGGATTTCATACACACTCAACATCATCATATCAAAGTTCTGAGTCCATCCTAACAACATAATGTGGTAGTAGAACTGAACTAGGCTTGTATCCATCAAACCTATAAGGTACTACTGATTAGTAACACGTGATCCTGATAGAGAGAATAGATCCTAATTCCTTAACCCCCGGTGGAAGAATAGACTGACTCAGATCAGAATGTCATAAGATAAGGAGTAAAAAGAGCCTTACGTTCCAACCCACAAACAATTCCCCTACATATAACTAAAGAATTTCTAGACTCAACATCGACCAGTTTGGCTTGGAGAACCTACAGGCAGTCCGGCTCTGATACCAACGCTGTCAGGACCCCGACTCGATGTCACATCGATCTAGCTTGTAACACCTCATATCACTTTGCGGCCTCACGCACGGTATCCCCACGGGTGTCGCCTTACCTTTGCCCGGGACCGTTTGCGCCTTTTGGCTCACGTATATGATAGTGTCGCTAGCATCCATATGATAAGGAGCCCGGGCTGACATGACTAGTTGTAAACCCAAAGTGGCACAGACTTACAGGGACAGGCATCCATGACCCAGCTTCGAACGTGTCGGTCATCAGCAAGTGGGTCCGGGCTGTAGCACTGGGCTAGCAGGACTCCGGTAAACCGGGCTGTAGCGGGCTAACAGGACTCCGGTACTCAATGCGTGACATTTCCCCGAAGGGACAGACACAGGAACGAAGAAGGACACATGCCGGCCAGCCTAAGTGTTCCAGAGCAGTAGCAAGCTACCATGGCTCAGCGGTAACACTAGGAGACATTTCCCGGTAAGAGAGGCTACTAAAGATAAACAACTAGATAGTCAGATCCCACACATACCAAGCATTTCAATAACATACACACAATATGCTCGATATGTGCAAATACAACATGGCATCACAACATGACTCTACGACACAAGTACTTTATTTAAGGCTCAGAGAGCCATACATAACATACACATAGGTACGGGTCACACGACCCAGAATTCAAGTCATACAGTCATACAAACTAGCAGCGGAAGTAGCTTGTCTGGTACAGACAACTAGTAAAATAAAAGAGGCTTGGAAGCCTAGCTATACTACGTGGTCCTTCACAAGCTCAGGATCACCACCTGGGCCTTAGCCTACTCATTGATGTCAACGTCTACGAAGAACCCATCAGAAGGGGTTGCAGCGTCTTCTGTAAAAATGTAAATTATAGCAACATGAGTACAAAGGTACTCAGCAAGACTTACATCAGATCCTACATACATGCACATTATCAAGAAGGGTTGGTGGAGTTATTGCAGCAAGCCAGCTTTGACTCTTGGCTAGGCTATCCTACGAGACTCCAACTTGAAATGGTTTTGCGTACACGAGTCCACTACTCACCACTTCAATACACTACCGAGGATCCACCTCCGTCTTCCTACGGAAGAGCCATCCTCGGCACTCACACTTATCTTGAAGCTTTTAGTAGTTTCCATTTACTTGTCTATGAACTGTATAGGCAACCAAGTAGTCCTTTACCGCGGACGCGGCTATTCGAATAGATCATGATAACCCTGCAGGGGTGTACTTCTTCATACATGTTTCCACCACTTAGCGTCTGCACACGACATGTGCTCGGCAGACTTCAAGCGAAAGCCGACGTGGGTGTAGACCACGACCTACCTAAACACCTAAGTCTCTAGTCCAGGTTTATCGCCTATTCGGGTTCCATCCATGAGGAGACCCGGCCGAGGTTTCGCTCACAGCCCCAAACGATGTGAACAGGGTTCCCGAGATACCTAACGGGTATTCGGTACACCGTGCCACGTACCTACCGCATCACAGCCCACCCTACGGTCAGCGCTGTCCACGGCCTCCAGTAGGCTACAAACACCAGAAACTACTTGCAACTCCTGGACAGAGAACTAGGGTGGATAAGAAGTCGAGCGGGGTCATATTTCAGGGCCCAATGCATGGTAGTAGCTGTATCTTAAATCACACATACAGATCTCAGTGCTTAAGGTTGGCTTCAATGAAACAACCCACCATGTACTCCTACATGGCCTTTCATCGATACCTTTACCAAATCGTGTTCACCACACCACTCTCATTACCGACATAAACATTTCACTCTAGTCCATCACCCAGATGAACCAGACCTGACACGACTCTAAGCATAGCAGGCATAGCAAGGTAGGAACAACACATACATATGGCTCAATCAACTCCTACACATGCTAGTGGGTTTCATCTAGTTACTGTGGCAATGACAGGTCATGCAGAGGAAATGGGTTCAACTACCGTAGCACACAGCAGTTTGTAACGCGTTGTCTTAATGCAGTAAAAGAGAGCAGGAGCGAGAACATGGGATTGTATCGATATGATCAAATGGTTGGTTGCTTGCCTGATGGTTCGATGCACTGATACGGTTCTTCGTTAGGGTAATCACGGTACTCCTCGGAGGCAGAACCTGCCGCAAAGAACACCAATACACAACCATCACCAAACAATGTGCAACAATATGATGCATGCATGAAACATGGCAATATGAGTGTGTTGGGCTAATGCAACTAAGACCAGAAGGGTTTGAACCAATTTGAACCAAAGATTCAAATTTCAAACTCATACATGGCCCTTTAAAGTGTTTTACCTTGTTCTGCATTAAACATCACGTTAACTTGTTTAATCATGCATGAAAATAGTACAGATGGATAGATTGGATTTTTCTGATCATTTTTCATATATAACTTGTCTGATTTGGAGTTACAGATTAAAAGCTATGAATTTTTGAAGTTTAAACTATATTCTGGAATTTCCTATATTAGATTAAATCCAGAAATTAATTTATTGCGTCAGCCTGACGTCAGTGTGACGTCAGCAGGTCAACGGGACACGGTCCGGTCAAACCTGACAGTGGGTCCCGCGTGTCAGTGTGATTAGATTAGTTAAAGTTTAATTAAAACTAAACCTGTTTAATTAACAGGGCTGGGCCCCACCTGTCATTGACTCAGGAGAGTCAACCAGGGCCCACCCATGGTCAAACCCGGGTCGGCTGCACCGGCGTTTAGCCGCCGGCGAGCCCGACACGGCGGCGGAAGTGATTTTTGCCGTTCCGGCAACCAAACGAGCCGCGGAGGCCACCGGAGAGGAGCTGAGGTCGAGCCGCAGCTCTTGGTGGAGTCCGTTGGGGTCGGGGTGGCCGGAGTTGGCGCCGGCGACGACTTTGGCGGCCACCGGAGTTCGGCCCAAGTCGAACTTGTCGCTAGGGGGGTCGGTGAGGTGCGGGGAGTAGCTAGTTAGGTGCTACGTGACGCGGTGAGCATGATGGACACCATGGAGTGGTCGGAGGGTGACCGGGAGCACGTCGGCGACGAGCTCCACGGTGGTGGGTGCGGTTGAGCTCCGGGAGGTCGCTACACGGCTCGGGAACAAGAGAGGGAGGGTAGGAGGGGTAGCTAGGCTCACAGCGCACCCGTAGAGGCCACCGGCAGGGTCGGGGACGAGCTGAGGCGGCGACGGTGTTGAAGGGGATCTCCGGCGACGGCGGTTCGGGCAAGGTCGTTGCGGTGGACTCGGGCTTTGCGAGCGCTCGGGGCTCGGCTTGCTCGATGAAGTGGACAGCAGCGGAGCTCCTGGACACGACGAGAGGACGCACGGGCGGCGGGGAGCGCGGCTACGACGTAGGCACGGCGGCGGTAGCATCGGCCATGGCTGGGGGGCGCGAGGGGGAGGAGCTGGAGAGGAGAGGGGGTGTCTGGGGGGTTTGGGGAAGAGAGGGGGAGCGATCCACGACGTCACCGGGCGAGGGGAGCGGCGAGGCGGCGAGCAGGTGCGTGGCGCGCGCTGCGGTCGCCGTCGGGCACCTGCCTGCCTGCCTGGCCGGCAAGCAGCTCGCTGGAGCGGCGCTGGGCTGGGCCGGCAGGTGGGCCGGGTGCTGGCGCCAGGTAAGTTTTTCTATTTTTTCCTGTTTTCTGTTTTTTTAAATACTTCTGCAACTTTGTTGATTTATTAAAAATACTTAGGCAACTCCTAAAATCACCAAACTACTCCTGGTCCATAGTTGGATTATTTCCAACATGAAACATTTTAGTTTGGAGATATTTGGGCATCTGAATATTTTATATAATTTTAAATGCCCAAATTCAAATATCTATGATTTAAATCAAAGACCCTAGGATGACCTAGGAAAATGTGCATCACTTTTGTCAGGGGTTCTGAACCAGGACAAAAATGATGGGCATTTTAGAAGGGCATTTCAGGTTCATTGAAAAAGTTTTTAGTAAACCCTAGTTGGTTTCAGAGGGGGCTGGGGGTTCTGTCATCCCCATTTCAGGTTTCTGATGAAAGAATAAACATGATGCAACACTCTAATGCATGACTAGCTAGGGTGTGACAGCCTGCCCAAGAGCGACTAGCTCCGACAGGGCGTCAAGCCCTGGCCGTAGAGACAGCCGCTCTCATGGCGGAAGAAATTCCTTTGGTCCTTGCCGTCGAGCCCCAGGCTCCGGCATGGGCGCAGCCTGCCGTCCACTTCCTCCAAACAGGGGAGCTTCCTGAGGAGCAGGAAGAAGCAGAGAAAGTATCCCGTCGGCTTGCCCTGTACCAGTTCGTCGATGATGTCCTGTACTAGAGGAGGCCAAACGGTGTGAAACTCAAGTGCATTCCCCGGGAGGAAGGACTGGAGCTGTTGGCGGAGATACATGGAGGCATATGTGGCTCCCACATAGGGTCAAGGGCCCTTGCCGGGAAGGCATTCCAGCAAGGTTTCTTCTGGCACACCGCCCTCCAGGATGCGACGGCACTAGTAACCAAGTGTGAAGCGTGCCAGTTCCATTCAAAGAAGCTTCATCAGCCGTCTCAATCCCTTCAAACAATCCCTCTCTCCTGGCCATTCTCGGTCTGGGGGCTCGATATACTGGGCCCTTTCCCCCGCGCTGTTGGGGGCTTTGAGTACTTGTATGTTGCGATTGACAAGTTCACAAAGTGGACGGAAGTGGAAGCAGTGAGGAAGGTGACTGCTCAGTCAGCCGTCAAGTTCTTCAAAGGACTGGTCTGCCGTTTTGGTGTGCCAAACAGAGTCATCACCGACAACGGCACGCAGTTCACAAGCCACGCCTTCATGCAGTACATACAAGACCTCGGCAACAAGGTCTGTTTTGCTTCTATGGCACATCCACGGAGCAACGGCCAAGCGGAGAGGGCAAATGCTGAAGTGTTGTGAGGCTTGAGAACGAAGACCTTTGACAATCTGCACAAGAGTGGAAGGCGTTGGATTGATGAGTTGCCGGCGGTTCTTTGGTCGATCAGGATGACGCCAAATCGAGCCACCGGCCAGACACCTTTTGCCCTGGTATACGGGGCAGAAGCAGTTCTCCCCACGGAACTCATATACGGGTCACCTCGAGTGCTCGCTTATGATGAGCTTGAGCAAGAGCTGTTGCGCCAAGATGACGCGACACTCCTTGAGGAAGATTGTCTTCGGGCGGCTGTGAGAGCGGCACGCTACCAGCAAGCCTTGCGCCGCTATCATAGCCGCAAGGTTCATGCCCGAAGCCTTGAGGAAGGCAACCTTGTTCTTCGGCGGGTTCAGTCGGCCAAGAATTCCAACAAGTTGACACCGAAGTGGGAAGGCCCTTATCGGGTAACACGAGTCACGTACCAGGCCTAGCGCAGTCCGCCTGGAGACCGAAGATGCCGTCCCAGTGAGAAACTCCTGGAACATCGAGCATCTTCGCAAGTTTTACCCGTAAGGCGCGGCTTGCCGGGCCTCCCGACAAGCCACCTTTTGTACAAGCTTTGCCGACAAGGCATGTGACTCTTTATACAAAGCCAGGCGCAGACCCTGAGCATAAATAAATGAAGCCCTGGCGCCCTAAGTTATAGCATGCATGCTAGGTCGAGTCTCTTCCTTGGTTAGGGTTGATAATGCTTAGCAGCGACTAACCCCTAGCCTAGAGGTCGAGTGCACGTTTGTCTATTCCTTTTCTGTCCTCCTTTGGTTCGCAGGGCACATGAGCACTTCTAATGAGCTACTCGGAAAGAAGGAAACAGACCGGCGCCCCGACCCTGGCAAGCCAAGGTTGTCGGGGGCTGCAAGCACAAGGATCCAACCATGGCAAGATGATATTGCCAAGGGCTGCGGATCCAGATGAGTCTTTTATCCTCTGTCATGCATTTCGGAACCGGACTGGGGCATGTGAAACCTCGCTTTTATCTCTAGGCTGTCATGCTCCCCTTTTTTCCTATACCTAGGGATAATTTCCTGGGTCCAGATTTGGTCGTAGCCGCGGTGACAAGGAGGTGGGACAAGGAGCCTAAAGCCCACTTCATCCCTGCCTCCGCCAAGAGCACGAGAACGGTCAAGTGGAGTGTGGGGACGGCAAGGCCTGTTGCCGGGCGAAAAACATTTATCTTAAAACAATACCAAGGATTCGCTCCTTGTCGTGGGATTTACCCGCGAACGAAAAACCCGGCAAGCATCCCTTTTTCATTAAAAACATCCCATACAGATACAGTTCGTGCGAGATGAAAAACATGAGCAAGGGTATTACAAGTTTCAAATTTAACAAAGGCCCACAGGCTTACAAACTAATAAGAGATAAAGATGCCCGTAATCCCTTACTTGTCCCTCTCCTCAGGAGGCAGGTCAAGGAGGCGAAAGGGCAAAAGGGGCGCCTAGGCGAGCTACGAGCAGCAGAAAGCACCAAGAGAACATCTCGGTGGCCACCCACGGGCGGGCCGATGATGACGGAGCCGGGAAAGGAGCTAGAAGACGAGGCGGCAGGACCGGCAATACCCGACGAAGGCGTCGGTGCCCGCGTACTCCGAGTTGACGGCCTTGCCGCCCGCCCTCTTCCTCTTCCGCGGCCTCCCGATGCCAGCCGCCCAAGGAGACAGCCCCGCAAGGTTCAAGGAGCTGGCCCTGCCCCCGGCCAGCTTTTGCCGGAGGAGCGGCCAGGTGTAGATGATGCTGCTGCTACACCCGCCTAGGCGCGGGGCGCCCGACGCCTAGTCGGACTCATCCCCGCTGTCCACCCTGCTGTCCTCCTCGTCGCTCTCGCTCGGGGACGAGCTCCCATCATCATAATCTCCATCAGAGGAGCTCTCCACGCAGCATTTCAGACGTGTTCCAAGATCTCCAAAGACCTTGACTGAGAGCAGGCCGCCCTCCATTAACTTGAAGTAGAGGACAAGCCCCGCCGTCAGGCTGTGGATGCGGGCGAACGTCTACCATCCACGGCGGAGATACATGACTCGAGGAGCCGGGAAGTCGATGTCGACCCACGTGCCCCCGTTCCTACAGCCCCTCATGTGCAACCTGAGGGTTTGGGGCGGGGCACGCTCCATCACCAGAGAGAACAGAGTGGGGAGACGAAGACGACGACGCGGGGGCCGGCGGAGCCTGATGAAGAACTCGCAAGGCTAGTCTTCAACATGGCCCTCCATCGGGAAGGGCATCATTGGCAGGGGTGGGGCCGGTGCACCGCCCCGTCCTCCTCTTCCCCGAGCGCTACGGCCTCTGCCTCGGCCTCACCCATGGCCTCTCCCCCTTCCCCTTCCCCTCGCGGTCGGTTCCGCCACCACAGGTTCAGGAGGGGGAGGGACGCGCTGTCGAGCGGCGACCCTCGCCGCCACCGTCGAAGGGCCAGGATTCCCTTTCTCCATGGCAAGTGAGAGGAAGGAGCAGAAGCAAAGAAGAGATGGAAGAATGTGGGGTGCCATTTCCCCCTTCCTCCTCTTTATAAAGGAACGGGGTTGAGGCTCGGCCACCCCGCTCGGCCAATCTAGACACTGGAGGAGCGAGGAATCAGGACCGACCCGCCGCCCAACCAGCGGCGGCCCGGTTTCTCGCCTCCACCGTTTGCCACCACAAGGACGCGTGGCAGACGTGCGGAACTGAAGGGACGGGTGAGGCGACCTCTCCACTCCCCATGATCGTGGGGAGTGGACGCCTTGAAGACCTCACCCCGACCCCGCTCAGTAAATGAGCCGTGCCTCCATGCCTCCCTCTTTTTACGGGGAAGACGCGAGCCGCCTCTTTAATACGACATGATGCATGCGTGCGGAAACCGTCCCACGCATGCCGCCCACTTCACGCACCCCCCCCCACGCCGCGCCACGCGCGCGGGTCATAGAAGGCGGAGCGCGTGAAGAAACTTACCACGGTAAAAACCGCCCCACCTGCCCGTGCACAGTTTTGGGCCTGGCCCAACAACGTGTTGCGCTTATGTGTGGCCCAGGCCCGGGGGCTCCTGTCGGTGTACAAAAATCGGGGCGCATCTTTGTACCCCTTTTCCTATGCACGGGCAGTCAGAGCCGCACCCACGGCCACACCAAGCAGAACGAGGGACGTGAGCCAAGGTAAGATCGAAGCCCAAGACAATCAAAGCAACGCCAAGGCCAAGACCACAAAGAGTAGAGGGACAAAGCAGGTTCCCCCGGCAAGACCCTTGCCGGGTGGCCTCAGCAGCCCCGGCAAGACTCTTGCCAGGACAACTCTCCTCGCGCCAACAGAGCGAGCCACCCTTGAGCCCACAGCCCCCAGTACCGTCATCAGCATAGGGCCATGGCTCGGGAAGGCACCCATGTGGTGGCATACGGATCTTTGTGAAGACATATTCAAGATCAGATTAGAAGACGACGATCCTCGGCAAGATCCCTGCCAAGGAAGGCCACCAGACCCCCGGCAAGATCCTTGCCGGGGACGACAACACGCCATGGCGAGACCCTTGCCAGGCCACCCAGCAAGGCCCTCGCCAAAGACGCCGGCAAGGCCACCGCCAAGCCCACGTCAACCAAGATCCCACCATCGTTCACATGCAGCTGCCAGCCCAACCAGCTGGGCGGGCACCTGCGTGGCAACATGCTGCTCCCAGGCCAACTCTTCAAGTGCCTGCGTGGCGGCATGCAGATCTTCGTGAAGGCTCCACCACCACGCCAACTCAGCTGCATGCCTGCCTACATGGCACCGCACGCATCCCTAGCCGAGGCGCGTGTCGAAGCGAGGAGAAGCGGCAACGGACGGGACGGGCCTCACCCCCGTCCCCGATAAAGCAAGAGGACACCTAAGCGATGCATTAAATGCACCTTGTCCTGTAATACGAGGGATAACCTCGTGCCACTGTAGACCTTTCCACCTCTTGTGTGCCACTGTGGCAACCCCTTTTTCCTATAAAAGGAGGCCCGAGGCGACAAGGAGAGGGATTTGGCTCTTTAGAACCACACGCTGACCACAGCTAGTTCAAGAGCTCAAGAACTCTCAGAAATACACCCACCAAAGCAGGACTAGGGTTTTACGCGTCCTCGCGGCCCGAACCTGGGTAAATGATCCTCGTGCTGTCTACTAGCCATGCTCTCCTCGCAACCCCGCGACCCTGCAACCGTAGTAGGGACCCTCGTGATCCCATAGGTGTCGTTCCACACCGACATGTATGATGCATGTAACCTACTCATACCAAATTTTAGTGCATTCCAAATGTATGTACTACCCCTGCAATTTGAACTGAATTTGAATGTGTTTCTCTATTTCAATAAGAATCTACAATCATGATTGTTGCCAACTTCAACCATCATTCGTGTATTACCTTAATAACACACCACATGTTACTATAGAGATAGATACGAACTATGTGTACTACATGAACTCAAATTCTATTTTTCGAATACACTTGATGTTGATTCCAAATAATAGTACATTTGATGTAATAACTATATATTCATAATCTAAACCATGTTCCATATGTACACCGTGTTTATCACACATAGTATAGTGCCCCTCCCCCTACATTATGACAATTATTTAGACATGAGCTGCAAAAGCCACACATTAGCCCAAATTATGATCAATGTTCTATATATTATACGTAGTACTAGCAAGGTGCCCATGCGTTCCACAGAACATCAACATGATCAAGGGGAGGCCTAATTTGCAAATATGGAGAGGGGTGTGGGTATCTTTTTTCAAAATTTCCATAGTTTCCATCCTATCCGTGAGATATAAATCGGACGGCCTATATTGCAGGATGGCAGGCACACCATCATCAACAACTCCATTTTTTATAAGAGTAGAGATAAAATATATTATATGTATTATAACATGTTCATAACCACACCATGTGTATCACCGTTATATATATTCACACATGCGTCGGTTTAAAACACTATGATAAATTCTTCAAATATCCGAATTCGCTTTTTATAATGAAGTATGATCTCTATTCATCTTTTACACCCACACAATCCTCTTATCTTTGTAGCTAGCACTAACTTTCTCTCGTGCATGCACACGCCCGCATCCCTCTCACCCTCCCTTGGCATTCTCTAGCTCCATGGCGCAAATTCGTCTTTTCACTTTAGGTCGTTCACCCACGGTGTGTGTAGGCCCATCTCCTTCTTTACGGCACACATCGATCGATATGCCTCTCTAGCCAGGTGTGCCTAGCACAAACACAAGCTTCCCCTCTTCTCTTATCACCGTCCATGCCTCACTCCCACCACTCTTTTCATCGATCTTGTACTCGCAGACTCCTTCCCCCTCGATATAGTATGACTCTCACACCACCTCTTAGATGCATCCCTCTCTCTCCCTATCCTTCTCCCCGTGCCTCATTTGCTTCTAACACACACATGCATGTATACCTATTGATCTCCCAACATATACCTAGGTCGACTTTAACTATCCCCCCCCCCATCGATTGACGTACCTCACAAGTTATGTCTCTCCTTTCTCTGACAAAGGACGATTGATCTTCCTATGTAGTTACATCTGCTTAGCACAGCCATATCGTCCCCCCTCATCATTCGTGCATGCCTCCTGACTCGTCTCTCACACGCACGTGCACAGACAGGCAGCCATCCCCTCTCTTATTGATATTGCAGGTGTGCCCTCCGGTTGTCTAGCAAGCCTATCCACCATTTGTTAGAAGCAACTCCACTACCACCCCCTCCAACACTCTAGCTCTGTCTCTCTCCCAACCTTATTCCTCTCCTACACATATGCACGGATGCCGATCGATCTCCCTTAATACATGAGGTAGATCAATCTCCCTTAATACATGGGGTAGGCCTCTCTCCTCCTCCACACATATACTAGGCATTGTACCTCTATAGTTAATTAGGCCTCCCCCCCCCCAACCACACACTGATAGTCGAGCATTGTAGGTAGGTATTCATGCCATGGAGACAAAGTGCACCTGTCCCCTCTCACGTTCCAGTAGGCCAGCCACTCTATATCTTTGGCGTGGGCACACACAAATTCGATGGCACTCTTTATCGATCGCGCGCGCACACACACACATCATCCCTCTCTTCGATTCTATGGACACCTCAAGCCGATGATACATCCACTCTCTTCTTGTGGATCGCCCCTCTATATATATGATATATCCAGGACTCTATTTCACACACATTGCATATGTTACATTTTTTGATTGACCCCCCCCCCAAAAAAACTCTCATGAACACACACACTATATCTCTCTATGTTTGTATCTCTCTCACACAACCCCACGTAGGTGGTGTACATATACAAGAAGAGAATAGGTGCACCGTGCACGTACTCATGCTTCGTGCCCAGCCACACCCGCGCGGGTACACGGTGGAGCTCATTTCTATACGAAATGGCAGCCCATGTGCTAATTTGAACGCGTGTAGCGGTTGTTTACCTACGGAGGTCGTGTACCACACGTGCACGAAACAAAGTTCAACTTGATGCATTGGCGCTTTATTTTTAAATAAAGTTATACCGCTCAATGGCACGTATACAGAATATAAAATGATTTTTATGGAGAAAAAGGTAGTCCGCTCCACTATATACAATGGAGCCTGCCTGCCTGGTTTGTCTCTCTTCAGAGTACCTCACACAAGCTTGCGGTGGCCTCTTTCTCTCTCTCTCTCTCTCTCACCGTTGGTCACTGATCCAGTCGCATCCCGTCCGCCGGCTGAAAGGGAGGACGTGCATCGTTTCTCCGTTCGACGACACCGAGGCAGCACGTCCTGATCTGCGGTACACGCCGTTCTCTCTAACCAAGCTTCGGCACGGTAGGGCCTATGCCACCTGCTCGCTGCCGCAGTATGGGCAAATTCCGCCCGCTGCTGCTGACCTAGTTACATCCCGACGACCTCCAGGTATCCCCTCCGGCCTTGCTCCATTGCCAGTCTTCCCACGTCGCTGCATGTGGATCTTCCATAGTTCTTTGCCCAAAACGTAGCTCATCTGGCGTACTTTCCATATTGCAATCTTGTCCTCACACCGTTTTAGACAAACACAACCATGTTGTTATCTTCCCTTAGGGCAAGGAGTATGCTTCTTTTTTGTCGTCGCATGTGTCATCAACTGTTATTGGCCAGTAATTGTTTCCTTTCTGCCTCTTTTTGCAAACAAGGCTATCCATTTCACCTCATTGCTATTGCGACCTTTTAGTGAACTGCACAAATCACTTTTTTCTTAAGAGTGTTTTGTGCAGTTGTACAAAAATGTCACACGGGCAACGCCTCTACATTTCAGTGTGACTACACAAAGGGAGATTGGTTTTGCTCTATCCTCCTCATCCAACTCCGAGCCTAATCTTCTCCAACTAGTTAGTCTTAAGAGAGACTGCAAAGGTGACCGACTTATGTTTGTGTGTTTATTGTTTCATCAGCAGTCCTCTATTATCGTAATCACACTTAATATCTTTGGAACAGGGACGCTCAACTCTATTTTAGTGGAACTGCACAAAATGATCAGAATGTTGCATGCTCCAGACAGCTACTTTTTTCCCAACATGCCTTCTTGATTTAGACAGAGCTGGGGGGACGTTGCTGCCAATGAAAGCATGGATCAATTTTAATTTAACACCTTCTCACAACTTTGTCTTCAGTTGTGATGTAAATATTAGCTTTGATCTACTAATAATTGAGATGCATTAGCAAGGAAGTAAGTTTTCTATTGTTTCCGAAAGAGCATCGATGGCAAGACACACGAAACAAAAGCTGAAAGCTCACACCATTGTACAATTTCATGTCGCTGAAAAATTATTTGTATAGTATGTCAATTATGTAAACAAATGTTGGAAGCTTGATAGCATTGCCAGAAGCCTCTTCGGCATCCGGGTCCATGTGCCATGCACAAAATTATACTCCTTCGTTCCTAAATATTTTTCTTTTTACAAATTTCAAATGGGCATATTTTAGAGTGTAGATTCAGTCATTTTGCTTTGTATGTGTACTCCCTCCATTCCGAAATATTAGTCTTTCTAGAGATTTCAACAAGTGACTACATGCGGAGCAAAATGAGTGAATCTACACTCTAAAATATGTCTATATACATCCGTATGTAGTAGTCCATTTGAATCTCTAAAAAGACAAATATTTGAGCAGTCACTCGTTGAAATCTCCAGAAAGATAAATACTCCGGAGTATATTTAAGAACCGAGGGGGTAGTGCACAGCCGCATGGGAGACTCAACCCGGTCGTTGCACCGCATTAATAGTGAGTAATGAGCAGTCAAATCATAAGCCCCACCTTTCCCACTGTAAGTTGCTCGGAAGAAGCAACCATCGATACGCTCTTCTTTGAATCCGCTCATACTACTCCATCTGTCACTGTTTATAGAGCGTGCTTCAAAAAAAGAAAAAATCTCTGGGACCAAGGCGACTAGCGATCGGCCTGAAAAATAGCATTGGTAGTTATAGCACGGCGTCTATTACTAGAGGAAATAATGCGTACACACATGCATGCAGTGCTTCCACCCCGGGTACACACATGCATGCACTTACTCCACTCTGTAGTACATCAAGAGAAAATTGTGGACTTGATTGTGGTTACCACGCCCTAATTAACTGAGCATTAAACCAAACGCGTCTAAAGTCTCTCTGGTGGTGGAAATGCATTGAGAGAAATGCATCATAATGAAGCACGCCCTGTAAACTGTGACGGAGGGAGGAGTAGTATGAAGGTCCAAAACCAAGTACGCATATGGCTAGTCGGTCAATGCACCTCCTCTTGGCATATCACTGACATGTGGGACTGGAGTGTGAGCAAACTGATCTCAATTGACGGCAAAATGGCCAACCCGCCATTCCTTGAGAGAGACGAGGAGCGAGAACACACAGACGGGCTCGTACAGAGGCCAAGATATATGCGAGCATGGTTGATCGATATCATCATTACATGTTGGGCTGCCGTTTTCCGCCCTTCTCTAGAATAAATTTGTACTTTATCGGAGATTAAAAAAATAAGAGTAGAGATGCTCCACCATGCGGTTCTAGTAGTAGTACTACTCGTACTACTAAACCTTGTGCTTGGCTCTTTGCCTCTTCGTGAAGTCGAACAATGATGGTACTCCGCATGTTCGATACTACAGTGTATGCCTCTGGCAATCTAACACCGAATGAACTGATGCATGTCCACCGCCTGGGCGAGGGTAGGTTGCATTAGTCAAACGGTGTAAGCGAGCTTCACCTTGTCCTGCAAGCTTCTCCACGTTCTACGAGTTGACGGGACACACCAAAAAGTAGTGCTAGTCCATACTCCCTCCTTTTCGGTTAATATGGCTTAATTTTTTTGCGGGTAAATGAGAGAGCTTTATTCATATATAAGCATTCTTAGGACGATCAGCCAAGACACTGGTCACTAGGAAGCGAGGTACCCCACAAAAAAAGAAGTAGGAAGCGAAGTGTTTCATCAGTCCAGCTCTCGGCCACATTCAAAGTGCAGCAAGCACGGTTCGCACAAAGATGTGTCGCAAGGTTTGCTAACCTGTTTACATGCTAAATAACAAAAAAAAGAGGAAATATTACCGAGCGCTCCTATTTGTAACAGGATATGAGCCAGAATTAAGCAAGAATTGTGGTGAGTGTTCCATGCAATCAACTTCCATTATCACATGCAGGACCCTCGAAGAGAACCAAATGTGTTGAAGATTGCTTTATCACATTTTAAAAATATAATAAGAGTGCAGACGCTCCTCCATCCGGTTCCTAGTACTAGTATAGAACATACCTCTATAGACTATAGTAGTAGTACTAGTACTAGTAAACTTTGCGCTTGGCTGTTCGCCTCTTTGGGAAGTCGAACAATAATAGTACTAGTATAGTTTATGCTTCTGGCAATCTCACACCAAATTAACTGTTGCACGTCCACCGCCTGAGTGAGGGAGAGCTTGCATTAGTCAAAAGTTTCTGCTTGTCTTGCGAGCCACCGCGCGCAAGCTTCTCCCGTCCTACAAGCTTCTCCTTGTTTGGCAAGTTGACGGGACACAACAAAGTAATGCTAGTCCATACTGCCTTCTCTCCGGTTAATATGGCTTAATTTCAAATGAGACAAATACACTGTCTGTCACTATATATTTGTAAAAATACGGTCAGTGGACTTCATAATACGCTCATTGCGCTCAATATATACATTTTCCGGTGTTTATACGGTCACTAGCTCACCCTGGCTAAGTATGTGTGTGCATGCACGTGTAGGTTGAGCACTTGAGCGTGACCGTGTGTGTTCCGTCGTGTGCTCAGACATGCATGCATTAGGGCGCCGCGCGTGTTTTTGCGTCCATGTGTACGTGTGACTGTCATACACGTAGGGGGAGTACATGTAGGGGCCACTAAAGGAGCAGTCAAATCACACAGTAAGTTAGTCGGAATAAGCAACCATCATTTCACTCTTCAATGACACGTACGCAATATAAAATGGTTGATATGGAGAGAAAAAGAAAACCTCTATATATACATTAGCAGGAGCCTAAGCTACAAGCCTGCTTGCTTGGATTGCTCTCTTCACAAGCATAGAACAACGTTGGCCACACCGCTGGTCACATATTCGGCTGGGGGAAGGGAACAATGTTCTGCATAGATGCGGTTGACATCGGCGAGGGAGAAAATCCATAGTCAGTGCATCCCAATCGGGGGTCACCGCGGTATGGGCTGATGCCGCATCCCAACCGCCCTTCTAGCTATAGCCCGACGTCCCAGGTAGTCCATCTTCCTTTTGGAGCCGGCTTGCTCCACTGCCGCAGCTCCCCACGTAGCTCCATCTCCATGTCAATCTTTCTCTACTTCTACCGGCTTCTACTTGTGATGAGTTTATATCTCATGAACTAGTGCCAGTACTATTATTCTAATCACACTTCTTCAATATCTTTGCCATCAGGGATGCTTAGTCGATTTTAGTGGAACTGCACAAAAGCATCATATGATCCGAGGGTGCCAGCCGTCTTTCCTTCGACAGGTTCTACCTGGCTAGGAAATTAAATCATGTTTAGGGTTTAGGGTTTAAGTCGTAGTGACACCATCAGTAGTTTTTCTTCCGTACACGCTCTCACAACTTTTGTCTTTAGTTGTGAAGTAAATATTGTCACTAGCTCACAACTTTTGTCCTTCTGTCCTTTGTATTTGATGGAATGTTGTAACGGGGCAACCTTGGCGTAGGGATGAAAATGGAGTGGAAAGTTTTCGTTTTTCCGGAGAAAAAATGGAAACGGAGAGAAACCAATGTTTCATTTTGTTGGATCGCGCCATCGAGCAAACCCAATGTTTAAATCACGTCTGTCGCATTCATGTCTCACCCTCCTCCACGGCTCGACCCCACACGGTTGCTCGGCATGCCACTCACCGCAAACCGAGTATACGATAACTTTCTCGCCTGCTTGTCAACGGATCACGCCATGGAGTACTATTACTACTAGAAGAGATTAATGAGTTGGGGGAGGACAGCTAGCTGTAGCACGAACTCCCAAGAACTTTTTACATGCATGTTGTGGTCGTCTATTGCGACCTTTGAACGCGGAGCAGTCGCGTGCACCAGGAAGCGGCGCGGGCGACGCTCTCTCGGCCGGCACGCCGCTTCAATGCCGGCGCCAGTGAGAGGTCGTGTCCGCTCTGGCCGGGCATGAATGCGGCACTGACCGTTTCAGGCAGGAAGCATGCGCGGGTAATGAAGAGGGTTCGGGTTGGTCAGGAGGGGCTGTGGCAGCGGTCCGGACGCCCGCAAACAAGAGATGATGTATGTTAATATTGCCGCCTATATAATTAACAACGTAAATAATGTGCCAGTTGGACAAATATGATTGGAGATGGAGATGGAAATGGAATTTTATGTAAACACGGATATGCATGTCCATGTCTATGTGTGTGTGCGCGACGACTCTTGCGACCTAGAAGCGGGGGCGTGTTTTTGATCGAGTTTTCTTTCTTGGTATGTTAAAAAATTGTCCGCCAGTTTTTGTTTCTTTTTTCCGGGAACGCGCGTATTCTATTTAAAACCACTACTATGGAGACATTTTTTTACTCCATTATAGCCTCTTGTTTGATAGAGTTTCTCGCGTCTCGCTCTCTCACCCTCTCCATATCAAAACAAGATGATAGTGTCCACACTATCTCTCTCCCCACCGGTGGTCACAAATCTAGCCGAATCCCGTCCGCTGTGGGAGGTGAGGAGGTGCAGCATTGATGTTGTCGCCATCGGCGATGGAGGAAGCCGATGCGCACCGTCCTCTCGGAGCCGGCGCAGGAGCGGACGAAGGTCCTCCGCGCCCTTGTTCGCTGCCGTCGTGTGGGCAGATCCCGCCCGCCCGCCTAAGCGACATCTCGCCCACCTGAGGTATAACTTCTTGTAATGGTCCAGCTCCCTAGGTCATTGCACGCGGGTTTCTTCTATGTGACTACTCCCCAGCTCCCCATGTATAGTAGCTAGGGTTCGTTGGCTGGTCCAACATCACCTACTATTATAGAGGAAATGACACTCGAAAAGTTGTCTTGATTTATTCCTCGGTGGAGGTATACATGTTGTTTTGACAAAAAGTACATGGTGGTTGTGCAGTCATTGTCCATATGCTCCTGTTGCTGCTGCTAATCTAATACTATCACTGGTTAAATGAAGAAATGATTTTTTTTCTCGGGTATCTTGGTTTAGTTCCCATCAAGATAATCATGATGCTTCTATTTGTTGGTGTACTTTTCATAATTCTTATTGGGAATTGAGATGTCGTTGTTAGTCTTGTAAAACAAAGTATCAACACTATATCCCTTTTTTATATTTTTGGAAACAGCGATGCGTATCTCCATACCCGGGCATGTCTTCCTCAATTTTAGTGGAACTGCACAAAATTGGACGGCCATTGTTGTTCCGCCTCACTGTCCTCTGCCACGTGGTTCTTCCTTCCTCGAGCTTGATTATTGAGAAGAAACATACCACAGTGAGGATTTGTCGAACTTCATAGGTGCCTCACCCAAACTTGATGCCAAATGGATGATGCATCACCATGATGACCTATCAATGCTCATTGTTACGCCTCATGGTTGCGTCGGCTGGTGAAGCTGGTCGATTTTCAATGAAAAACAAGATGTCTTCCATCAGTGCTCTTTGCTTGTTACCCACAAAGATGATATCCTTCGTCAGTTCACCTTGGTTGCGTTGGAGACGCAATCGTCTTTCACGTTGGTGCAATTTTATCACACAATTGGCTATGAACCAAATGTTTCCTCGAAGAAGGATCGATGTTGGTACTAAGAGCATAAGTTTTATATTGATTTCTAAGCCTTGTCACAACTTTGTCTCCAGCTCCCCTGTAATTTTATTTGTCCAGCTATTAACTTTGATTAAAAAATGGTGTGGACTACCGGATGGACGTAGTAGCCCTCCATTTTTATTTACTCCACATATTAGATTTGACTGAAGTCAAACTTTGTAAAGTTTGACCAAGTTTAGGCCGAACACAACGAACCATAATTATTAGAGAGGGCAAACTGTACTTACTCTCAAACCTTTCCGACAATTGAAATTAGAATTCTTTATTTGTACACACTCTCACACGTTTCCGATAATTTGGCGCATGTGTGGTTGTTCACTTAAGGGAGGGTAGTGTACCACACGTGAAGGAAAGGAAGTGTGACCAGGACACGTGGATCGTTAGTTCATCGGAAGTACTCCCTCCGTTCCTAAATATTTGTCTTTCAAGTGGTTTGAAATGGACTACCACATACGGATGTATATAGACATTTTTACAATGTAGATTCACTCATTTTGCTCCATATGTAGTCATTTGTTGAAATCACTAGAAAGACAAATATTTAGGAACACAGGGAGTAGTAGTATTCTTCACTAGTACATTAAATAAAGAGTTCCGTTTCATACTTACACAATTTAAAACGATTGTTATGGAGAGAATAAGAAAACCACTCCACTATATATTAGTCGTATACATGAGTACTATATGGACGCAACTTCATTGACTTTAGTGCACCTCCCTTTGGGTTTATGATAGGTGGGCCCAAAATGTGGCTGGCCCGCCTGTCATATAGCCAAAAGCAGGTGCGGTTAAGGCATCGGAGCTCAGTCCATACTACAGTACATATATAAGTTGGAGCCTCAGCCCTTGTTCACTAGGGTTTGCACTCTCCACACTCTCGCCGCACAACATATATATATACATGATGGAGGCTCAGCGTTACTTTGCTAGGGTTTGCTATATTCACAGTCTCTCACCCTCTTCACCAGATCTAAACAAGACTGTGTTGTGGCCTCTGTCTCTCTCACCCCCCCTCATAGCTGGCGAAGGACGCGTCCGGATCCCATCGCACTGCAAAGGGGGGAGGTGCAGCGTTCACTCTATCGCCTTCGGCGAGGGAGGCAATCCACTGTCGGCTGCGCTTTTCTCTTTCACCCAACTCCTGTGTGGGAGGGCCACCGACACCTTCTTCCTCGCTGTTGTGCGTAGTGTGGGCAGATCCGACCTCCCGCCGCACGCCTTGCCACATGCCGACGACCCTAAGGTATAAGTTTCTTTGAAACCATCATTGGTCTAGTTGCATGCGGATCTTTTTCAATTCTGTAGTCGAATCTAGGTCTTGGTTCAAAGAGGAAAGAAGGGTGCGGTGGGGTGGAGCATGAATCTAGGACGTGGTTCAATAAGGAAAGGAGGGAGGGAAAGTAGTATAGACTAGCTATCCAGCCGCTTTGTTGGTCGAAAAGGGAAAAAGGGGGTAACCCAGTACACACATCTGTAAGGAACCGAACTCTTTGTTGAAAAGGGAAAGAAACTGGGGGTTCGGGTAGTTTGTGCATGACTAGATTTTCTTCCCTCACATAGGAAAAAGTTTCAAAGAGAACAAATATGGGACCAACGCAAATATGCTACTTCGCTACATACTCTGCATCACCCATTTATACGTGTGGACGCACATGGTGCTGGCATGTCCCATGTCCCATCCACATGATCGTGTAGTGTGTTTTGAGATGTTGTGCTACTAGTATTGGTACTGTTTTAAATAAATGTTGAATTGAAGCTATTGTATTGCTCTCTTTTCCCATTAAGTAGTGAACAAAAATGGTACCAACCCAAACATGATGCTTGTTGCTTTGTTACAACAAACTCTGCATCACCCCCTTTATAAATAAATGGAAGCACATGGTGTTGTTGCGCCCACTCGCCCTGGAACTAGTTATGCTTTTTCTTAATCTAATGATGATGGTGAAATTAAGCAATGCCACTCTAAGAATTAACTACTAAACTATTTTAAGAGAATTTCTCTGTTAATATGAATCAATGCAACTGTTTTAGAAATGCTACTGTCCTATACTTTGTTTTCCATCAAGATAAGGTAGATGCTTCTTTTTGTGGCCGCATGTTTCATCCTCATTTATTGGCAGTAATTGTTTCCTTTTTTGCCTCTGTTAAATCAGGGATATCTATTCAACTTGTTGCTATAGCAAACTTAAATGTCACACCGGCGTCTTTACTTGATTTCAGTGCAACTGCACAAAACGAGATTGGATTTCCTATTCGTGTTGGCAGATTCGTACATGATCTTGTGTGCGTCATGACAGGTTGGTACTTGCCTTCATCCACATGATTGTGCAGTGTGTTTTGAGATGTTGTGCTACTTGTATTGGTACTGTTTTAAATAAATGTTGAATTGAAGCTATTGTATTGCTGTCTTTTCCCATTAAGTGGTGAACAAAAATGGGACCAACCCAGACATTATGCTTTTTCCTTTGTTACAACGAACTCTGCATCACCACCTTTATAAGTAGTTGGAAGCACATGTTGTTGTTGTGCCCACTCACCCCTGGAACTATTTATGCTTTTTGTTAGTCTAATGCCGCTTGAGGGCGTCCTGGATTAGGGGGTCTCTGGACAGCCGGACTATATCCTTTGGCCGGACTGTTGGACTATGAAGGTACAAGATTGAAGACTTCGTCCCGTGTCCGGATGGGACTCTACTTGGAGTGGAAGGCAAGCTAGGCAATACGAATATGTATATCTCCTCCTTTGTAACCGACCTTGTGTAACCCTAGCCCCCTTCGGTGTCTATATAAACCGGAGGGTTTTAGTCCGTAGGACAATATACAATCATACCATAGGCTAGCTTCTAGGGTTTAGCCTCTCTGATCTCATGGTAGATCAACTCTTGTAATACTCATATCATCAAGAACAATCAAGCAAGACGTAGGGTTTTACCTCCATCAAGAGGGCCCGAACCTGGGTAAACATCGTGTCCCCTGCCTCCTGTTACCATCCGCCTTAGACGCACTGTTCGGGACCCCCTACCCGAGATCCGCCGGTTTTGACCCCGACATTAGTGCTTTCATTGAGAGTTCCACTGTGTCGTCATCATAAGGAAGATGGCTCGCCTTGTTGTCAAGGACAACATCACCTATGGGGGAGCCTTGGCTGTAGGCCAAACTCTCCGACTAGGCAGCTTCGTCATGACCGCCCGCTCGACCGCTGCGCCGACGATAACCTCTTGGGTCATCGAAAATTGCCTCCACGTCGGCTCAAAATTTGCCGAGCAAATGGATCCAATGGAGCTCTCCTCTTTGAACGAGATCTTGGATCGCATTGCCACTCTGGGAGTCACTACGGACTACGATCGGATCGAGCTTAAACCCGACCAAAGGGAGATTAACTCTCCGCCGGTCACCCATCAGATAGCGGTGGTGGAGGAGCAATGCAGCGATTCTCCCTCTATCATGAGGACGAACTATGTCCAGATTCCCGAGCTCTCCGAACAGGATACTCGCTCATGGGAGGACGCAGCCCTAACCCTGAATCCAGAATCAGGCCGCATACCGAACCCGCAGGGCAACATCCCGGAGCTCGAACTTCCAAGATCGGAAACTCCCCTGCCCCGGGATCACAGATTGGGTCAAGGTCTGGACTTAAATCCACCCACCCACCTAGATACAAACTATCTTTCCCACATTAGGCAAGCGCCCCAAGAGACAATACATCACTATTGGGCCAGATTCCTCCTTGTAATGAACAAGGTCAAGGACTGCCGCGAGGAAGATGCAATTTTGTTCTGTTGCAACAATTGCACGGACAAGGGAGTCCTCAACGCCATAAGTCACCGCGACGTAGCACACTTCGCTGACTTGGCGGACATAGTACGAAAATACTGCGCGATGGAAAGTGCCTGGAAAACCCAAACGCAATTTTGGGATAATTCGGCTCTGACAAAACTCCCAGTCCGAACTAAAAGGGCGCACTCTCATAAGTCGCCCGACTCAATTACAAAGAAGCAAAAGCCCACTATAGGGCGTGGAACCGTATTGGAGGGATGGCTCAACGGGCCCTGCAGAATCCATAGTACAGCGGATACCATATCAACACATAGCCTTAGAGCATGTTGGGTACTCCGGCAGGTGGCCAAAAGTGGTGAGGATCTTCTCACCCAAAATACCTCAGAGCACCTTCCCATGGATAAAAACACAGTATTAACGGTCTTCGAGACCTTCGCCTCAAATAATAGGCGTAAGCGAGCACTCCGCGGCCTTGCCGAAGTCTGCCACGTGGCAACAATAAATCCATGGAGCAACACGGCTATTACCTTCAACGCCAGTGACGAACCTAAATTCCAAACAGCCCGAGCACCAGCCTCTTTGGTCCTCAGTCCAATTGTGGACGGCTTTCGGCTCACTAAGGTGCTCATGGATGGCGGCAGCGGATTAAACCTCATCTATGAGGAAACTCTCCAAAAAATGGACATAGACAGAAACCGTATTGAGCAAAGCAGTACGACCTTCCGAGGAATCATCCCTAGTCGGGAGGCACGTTGCGCTAGGAAAATCACACTTGATGTGGTATTCGGCACTACGGAGAATTACAGGTCCGAAGAAATTACATTCCAAGTGGCCCCGTTCAATAGCGGATACCACGCCCTTCTAGGGCGGGAGGCATTCACGATTTTTCAAGCCATACCCCATTACGGGTACATGAAGCTCAAAATGCCCGGACCCAAGGGAATTATCACTCTAGCTAGTGATCCTGACATAGCACTCCGTGCCGAGAACAAAACAGTCGCACTATCCCTCGACGCATTATCCAAAGCCCTTGTGGCGGAGGAGTTAACCGTGTTGCACTCCATGGTGGACAGGGACGATGTGATACTAGACAAAGGATCCAAGTCCACCTCCTTTAAACCAGCGGACGAAATAGTTAAATTCCAAGTCCATCCAACGGACCCTATAAAAACAGCATCCATTGGGGCACAGTTAGACCCCGCTGTAGACGCCGCACTACGGAGTTTCTATGCGGGAGTTGGGATATATTCGCCTGGCATCCTTCAAACATGCCAGGAATCCCACGCAGATTGGCCGAGCATAGCCTTAATATTCTAAAAGGATTCAAGCCGGTCAAGTAGACTCTTCGGTGTTTCTCTGAACCTAAGCGACAAGCCATGGGAGAGGAGCTGGCCAAGCTACTGGAAGCCGGATTCATTAAAGAAATAAAACATCCGGATTGGCTAGCAAACCTGGTGATGGTACCAAAGAAGGACAAATCCTGGCGCTTATGTGTCAACTTCAAAGACCTTAATAAGGCTTGCCCAAAGGATCCCTTCCCACTCCCTCGCATCGATCAAATCATCAACGCTACCGCAGGACACGAATCATTGTGCTTCCTTGACGCATACTCCGGTTACCACTAGATTAAGATGGCGGAGTCTGATCAAGCCACAACGGCATTTATAACACCATACGGCCCCTTCTGCTTTAACACAATGCCCTTTGGGCTCAAAAACGCCAGCGCAACATATCAACGCATGATCCAGACGTGTCTGGAAAAGCAGATCGGTAAGACTATGGAGGCATATGTAGATGATGTGGTCATTAACACCAGACACGTCGACTCCTTAATAGACGACTTGAGGCTCAGGTTCACCAATCTCCAAACATAAGACATTAAGCTCAATCCGGAAAAATGTGTTTTCGGCATTCCCGCCGGAAAGCTCCTGGGCTTCATCGTCTCCAATAGAGGAATTGAAGCAAATCCGGCTAAAATCCGAGCTCTGCCACAGTTGGCTATCCCAACTGACCTCAAGCAAATCTAGAAATTGACTGGATGCGTGGCGGCTTTAAGCCGCTTTATCTCCCGATTAGGAGAAAAGGCACTTCCCCTTTATCGCCTTCTTCGGCGCACCGAACACTTCGAGTGGACGGACGCAACCACGGCCGAACTGGAAGAAATCAAAGCCATCCTGGCCGCCAACCCAATCCTGGCCGCGCCAACCGTTGGCGAACCAATGCTATTATATATAGCAGAAACTCACCAAGTTGTAAGCGTAGTGCTCGTCATCGAATGAGAGATGGATGGACATAAATTCCCGCTTCAAAAGCCCGTATATTATGTATCCACCATCCTCACTCCATGAAAATCATGGTACCCACATTACCAAAAGATAGCATACGTGGTATTTATGGCATCCCGGAAATTACGACACTACTTTCAAGAGTGTTCGATTACGGTGGCATCCGAAGTACCACCCAATGACATAATAAACAATCATGATGGCACGGGCCGGATTGCCAAATGGGCCATCGAGCTCCTCCCGTTCGACATAACATATAAGCCACGACGAGCCATTAAGTCGCAAGTACTGGCCGATTTCGTAGCCGAATGGACAGAAGCCGAACTCCCTAAAGAGTACAGCACATACTCCAATTGGATCATGCACTTCGACGGCTCTAAAATGCTGGCCGGTCTAGGGTTTGGCGTCGTCTTGACGTCCCCCACTGGAGACACAATGCAATACGTGCTCCAAATACTATATACGGACTCCAATAACGCAGCCAAATATGAGGCCCTATTACACGGCCTCCGGATGGCAGTCTCCATGGGCATCCAACGCCTAGAGGTGCGTGGGGACTCGAACCTTGCAATATCCCAAATAAATGGAGACTTCGATGCCAAGGATCCAAAAATGGCAGCATATCACAACGCCATCCTCAAAGTGTCAGCCCTGTTCGAGGGGCTGGAATTCCACCATGTGGCTCAGGAAAACAACCAGGCAGCGGACATCCTAGCACGTATCGGTGCTAAACGCGACCCTGTCCCACCAAACATCTTCCTGGAAAGACTATTTAAACAATCCGTGGGACAACACTATCCTTGTATTCAAACTCTTTCGTGGTGTATTCGGAGGAGGTACCCGCCTTGCAATGCCGAAGACAACACTGCGCGCCGGACTCATCGTCATTGAAGCCTGGTTCAGGGGCTACTGAGGGAGTCCTGGATTAGGGGGTCTCCAGACAGCCGGACTATATCCTTTGGCCGGACTATTGGACTATGAAGATACAAAATTAAAGACTTCGTCCCGTGTCCGGATGGGACTCTACTTGGCGGGGAAGGCAAGCTAGGCAATACGGATATGTATATCTCCTCTTTTGTAACCGACCTTGTGTAACCCTAGCCCCCTCCGGTGTCTATATAAACCGGAGGCTTTTAGTTTGTAGAAGAACATACAATCATACCATGGACTAGCTTCTAGGGTTTAGCCTCTCTGATCTCGTGGTAGATCTACTCTTGTAATACTCATATCATCAAGAACAATCAAGCAGGACATAGGGTTTTACCTCTATCAAGAGGGCCCGAACCTGGGTAAACATCATGTCCCCTGCCTCCTGTTACCATCCGCCTTAGATGCACAGTTCGGGACCCCCTACCCGAGATCCGCCTTAGACACACAGTGCGGCCTCCATGTGCCATATTTCTGCTCCGCCCACTTGATAAAGTGGCCCCTTCTATATGCGGGGGACGAGGCAAAATAACCTTTTCCACAGCTTGAAATGAGCCTTGCAGCTTAGGAATAACTCGCAAAGGGCAACGTAGTCGGCGATGTGTAATATGGAAGCAGGGGTGAAATTATGCAGTTGGAGGCCGTAAAACTCCAGGAGCCCGTGGAGGAATGGATGAATTGGAAATCCGAGTCCCCTTAAAAAGTAAGGAACAAGGCACACCCTCTCCCTCGTAGAGGGACTGGGGAAGCTCTCTGCTTGCTCCCCGCCATTGTAGGTGGCGAGCCCGGCTTGGACGGGAACCATATACGCTGGAGGGAGAAATCCCTGAGTCTGCAGTTCGACTAATCGACTGTGTGGGACAGAACACCTCTCCCAATCACCGGGCTTAGGGCTACGGGGGCGAGAGGAGGAGTTGCGGTGGTCGGCCATGTTGGAGTGGATTTTTCCGAAGCGCGCTCCGATGGATTCTCATTGTGGGAGGATGGTATGGATTGGATCTAAGAATCCCCGTCCCTTTAATAGACAATTTATTTATCTGGCTAGGGGGGCGAATGTAAAAATGACCTGGCTCCCCGTATTCATTCGACGCGTGGAAGATGGCCCTTATTGGGCGTAGAAGCCAAGAAGTCCAACATTTATGGGGCTGGACACTACTTGACAAACATTCAAAATTTGGAGAAGAACCCGCCTTGCAATGCCGAAGACAATACTGCACGCCAGACTTGACGTCATTGAAGCCTAGTTCAGGGGCTACTGAGGGAGTCCTGGATTAGGGGGTCTCTGGACAGCCGGACTGTTGGACTATGAAGGTACAAGATTGAAGACTGCGTCCCGTGTCCGGATGGGACTCTACTTGGCGTGGAAGGCAAGCTAGGCAATACAAATATGTATATCTCCTCCTTTGTAACCGACCTTGTGTAACCCTAGCCCCCTCCGGTGTCTATAAACCGGAGGGTTTTAGTCCATAGGACAATATACAATCATACCATGGACTAGCTTCTAGGGTTTAGCCTCTCTGATCTCGTGGTAGATCTACTCTTGTAATACTCATATCATCAAGAACAATCAAGCAGGACGTAGGGTTTTACCTCCATCAAGAGTGTCCCCTGCCTCTTGTTACCATCCGCCTTAGACGCACAGTTCGGGACCCCCTACCCAAGATCCGCCGGTTTTGACACTGACACCGCTGGTAAAATTAAGCAATGTCACTCTCAGAATTAACTACTGAATCTTTTTCAAAACTACAACACTTGTTAGGGATTGGCGGGATTACCATTTTTGTAGCCGCATGTTTCATCCTCCTTTATTGGCCAGTAATTGATTCCTTTTTTGCCTCTATTAAAATAGGGGTATCTATTCAAGTTGTTGCTATTGCGACATTTTGCTTCGCTTAATTTTGGTGGAACTGCACAAAATGAGATCGGATTTCCATATATGTGTTGGGATCTCTTTTAGATCTTCCTCGTGAGTTGTTTCAAATTTTGGTCTTGAAAGGTCGGTACCTACTTTCCTCATAATTAACTATTGAATCTTAGTTCAAAACTACAACACTTGTTAGGGATCAGCAGGAGTACCATTTCTGTTAGGGATCGGCCGGAGTACATGTTTAAGAAATGTATTGTTCAGATAATGTCTCTGTTATTATATATCAGTTATAGTGTTTTACAAATGGTACTATCCTGCTTTGTATTTCTTTCTACATGTTTAACCAAGGTATTGTTAAGATAATGCCTCTGTTAAAATGAATCAGTCGCATTGTTTTAGGAATGATACTTTTCTGCTTTGTCGTTCTTTATACATGTTGAAACAAGGCATTGTTAAGATAATGTCTCGGTTAATATGAATGAATCACATTGATTGAGAATTGCTACTCTCCTGCTTTGTTTCCCATTAAGAGAAGGTAGATCAGTAGATGTTTTTCTTCTGGGAGTACAAGTCATCAACCGTTATTTCTCAGTAATTGTTTCCCTTATACCTATTGTTTCTTACAGGGATATCAAAATTAAAGCTCAGTTTTATTCCGACTTTAATTTTAGTTGAACTGGACAAAAGGAGCTAATGTGTCTAAGGCAAATTGCTACATTAGTGGGTCCAGTTGGTCTTACCACTTTGCAGAAAGAAGCAGTCACTGTTTGAGCTACATTACACAAGGAATGATCGAGAAGCTTTACAGAGTATTAGTAGACGCTGGTGACATGACTAGTCTGCAGAGAGCATAGGAAACTCTACAACACGTGGAGTGCACTGGGCAAAAAGTGCCCAAACAAGTACAGGAGGCCAGGACAGGACTCCAAATCTGTCAATGTCATTCTAAGCAACAATGATGGGGCATCTGGGTATGGTAATCTGTTTACCGAACTTTTAGTTTGTTAGTCCACCGATTGGTGGGTTGACACTGGGGCCAATATTCATGTGTGTGCTATTGTGTCTTTGTTTTCTTGCAGCATATAAATACGATATCCACAGGGATGCTCAGCTTGATTTTAGTGGAACTGCACAAAATGTTTAGATGGTTCATGTCCTCCGTAATACTTCATCATGCACAATACATCGAATGGTTCTCTAATCATTTGTCGTCACCTTGAGCCATCGGAGTATCAGATGACAAACCGATGACAAACCCTGCCCGTTCCACAATCATAGGCATTACATATTTTGAATGGGAAAAGCTTGTCAAAGTTGACATTAGTTTAATATACTGGAATTGGAAAGCCTTGTCAATTTTGGATCATTGATGTTAGCTAGAAGACACACATTTGATATTTTTGAGTGGGACGCCCTTTGCTGTGAGCAACGTTGATTGTTTTTTCCTATTCCTGTCTTTAGTTCAGACGTAAATATTTACTCTGCATAGTAACATGAATGTTGACTTATGTAAGATATTTTAAGAGTTTGTTCTGAATATTGTCTATGTAATGCCAGACCTTGTGTTTGATTGCAAAGTTGAGCTTGGAATGTTGTGGCATGCGGCATCACGAGCTGTTCACCGTGCCTCCTGAGAATATTGCTTCGTATTGTTTTGCATGTCGATCTAATGCTAGTGATTTGCTTGTTAAGAAGATCATCCTCTTCTGTTGTTTCCGTGCTTAAGAAGTTCATCGTCTTATGTTTCATTCATAGCCTATACGACAAGTCGGGTAGGTTAGACGTGAAACCATATGATCTTCCGACCAACTCATCATCTCAGGCCGTGATTGGATCATCATTTTCCAACCAAAATCGCTTGTAAAACTGACGCTTGTAAATAAAAGCAGATGGTATCGGGCGAAGCGCTTGGTTGGTCGATTTCGACAAGCAAAATATACACTGGTCTCTCAAATTACACGCGTAACCCGCCGGTTTTACTTACAGACCTCGGGCCCTCGGTTTGATTATGCCTATATTTTACGCGTTGTTTTCGATGATGAGTAAATTACACTTGTGTCTTAATACAGGTATGAAATAAACCAGAGCTCCCAAGTGCGGCCTTACCGTTTCATGCCGTCTCAGTCTCTCGAAGGTGCTCATAGGTGTTCGATGATCCTGGCTTCCTGAATGAGCAACGGGCGTTGTATCAGACCATCCGTAGGGCCCGTGAGGCCCTCTCCATCGTCCTTCGAGTTGTTGCGCTCGCCGTGGCGCCGAGCATTGTTAACATGGTCAATGGACATGAGCATTCAGGAGATGACTTTATTTTGACTGGATGACAGTAGGGACCCACTAGGGCCATAGCCGTACGTATGCAAGTGCTTCCTTATTATGTACAACTATAGTTTTTTTGCTTCCTCCTAGTTTCCTGACATCACGGTCCCACACCATTGTCAACCTATGTAGTCAATATAAACGAGAGAATTGCACAAGGTGCGGCCGACAGCTGGGACCAAGAAGCTCGAGCAGTATTTGTGTTTTTGAGGTGTGAGCACTGCAGAGTTTTTCTTGGCGATGTTTTCGTTGTTGTTCAGAGTAGAGCAGGGTATTAACTGGGCGGGTTGTGGCCCGTCTAGCCCAGGACAGATATCCGGCCCAGATATTAATTTTTTTCAAGATGAAAATTGCTAGCCTAGCTATACATTTTTTTGAGGAATACCTAGGCAAGGTCAACTTGTTATTCTCCACCCCACTAGGCTGCAAATCTTTCCTAGGAGGGATGCATTAGGCTTAATAGGAAAATGGGCTTTAAAAATAATAAATGGGATGTAATTATAAAAACTGGGAAGTAACTATAAAAAATGCAGCAAACACGAAATTAGTTTATAAAATATTATTTATGGATTTTGAAAATCTTAATTTTTAATTGTTGCGCGCGCAATGGTTCATTGGATTTTTATGTAATACAAATTTATATTTAATCTGACTAGAAATTTTGGGATAAAAATATTTCGGATCCCATCGAAATGTGGGAAATTTTATTGAATTCTGTCTTGAACGGTTGGTTGAAATTATTAATCGTTGTCCTAGCTAGAAAATGGGATGTACTTTTAACAAACTGTAAATGGGTTGTAGTAAATTCCATTAGAATTCAAAAATGGGTTGTACATTCTTACAAATCACAAATGGGCTATAAGTTCTCTGCCACACACTTGTGGGCCTACTAAGTTAACGTGTCCCTAAAAAAATAAGTTGAGGCGTATGCAAGCCTTTGTCAACTTATTATAGTCAACACACGGTTCTAGCAGTAGTGGCCGTTGGATGCCTATCCAACGGATGTCGTGCTTCTTCTTCAATCTTGGATATTCTAGCTTCGGTCACCCAAAAAATGATTCCTCCCCCTGACATCTGGGGCGCACCGTTTCAGAGGCTGACCTGTGGGCCTACTAAGTTCACGCGTACCAAGGGCTTTGTCAACTTAGTCAATATAAACGATTCTAGTTGTAGTGACTGTACGATGTCCGTCCAACGGCCGTAGTTCTTCTTCAACCTCTGGTCTTCTTGCTCCAGCCGCCCAAAGCAGCTGCGGTCGTGCCACCTGCTCCTGCCTCCCGGGGCCGGCTGTGCTGCCGCGGAGGCCTCATCGCCCCCTACTACTCCCACCGCTGGCCAGGCCATCCCTCCACTCACCCACACCCCCTGTTATTCTCCGGCGACGGCAGCCGAACCAATGAACCCTCATACTCCTCTCCGCGCGGGCTTCCACTGCCGCGTCTTCCCCGACTCCGCGTCGTCCCCTTCCTAGGCCTCGCCGTCGTCCACCGCCCTGGTGCTCTCGGCACGGCGTGGTCAAGGAACGACTTCCATCAGAAGAATACTGTACATGGAGAGGCTGACAACTGGGTCCACGGCCGCCGCAAGGAAGTGCCTCCTTATTACACGCAAAAAAATTATTCCTCCACCTGACAGCATGGACCCACCGGACGGGCCACCGTATTTTGTGAAAAAAACGTTTCCCCCCTGACTGCTGGGACCCACCAGTTACATCTTTGCACGCAAAGAAGTGCCTCCTTATTACGCACAAAAAATGAATACTCCCCCTGCTAGTTGGGACCCAATATAGTGGCAGGCTGACTTGTGGGCCTACTAAGTTGACAGGGATGGAGGGCTTTGTCAACTTAGTCAATATGCATGATTCTAGCTCCAGTGACCATACGATGTCCATCCAACGGTCGTAGTGCTTCTTCCACCTCTGGTCTTCTTGCTCCAGCCACCCAAACCAGCGTCGGTCTTGCCTCGTGCTCCTGCCTCCCGTGGCTGGCTGCGATGTGGTGGAGGCCTCACCGCCCCCTACTACTCCCACCGCAGGCCAGGCCATCCCTCTACTCACCCACACCCACTGTTATTCTGCGGCGACGGCAGCCTCACACCGCAGCGAACCAGTGAACCCTCATACTCCTCTACGCGTGGGCATCCACTGCCGCGTCTTCCCCGGCTCCGCGTCGTCCCCTTCCTAGGCCTCGCCGTCGTCCACCGCCCTGGTGCTCTCGGCGCGGTGTGGTCAACGTGGTCAAGGAACAGCTTCCATCGGACGTGGATTGTATGTGGAGAGGCTGACAGCTGGGTCCACGGCCGCAGCAAGGAAGTGCCTCCTTATTACGCGCAAAATAATTATTCCTCCACCTGACAGTGGGGACCCACTGGATGGGCCACCATATTTCATGAAAAACATTTCCCCCTGACTGTTGGGACCCACTAGCTACATCTTCACACGGAAGGAAGTGCGTCCGGGCAAAAAAACGATTCGCCCCCCTGACTGCTGGGACCCACCAGCTACATCTTTGCATGCAAGGAAGTGCCTGACAGTCGGGACCCACCTGGTCGAAGCGTACATAGCATTGTCATTCTGGTCGTGAACGTGTACGTACATACTGGTCGGTGTAGAGGCGCGTAGTGTCGTAGTAGAGGCGCGCATGTAGCATGTACACGTACGTACAGCAGCCAGTGTGCAAGAAAGAAAATACGACCACGCACGTACATACGGGCGGGGTCTCGAACGCCTACTTGCGCATATGTACGGCCAGGGCTCGTGTACATGGCTGGGTTGGAACGGAGAAACTACGTCGTCGTCGTGTTCATGGGGAGCCAACCGGCTGGGTCGAAACGGAATGTGTCGTTGTGTTCATCGGGAGGTCTTGGACAGAACAGCCGATGGAAATGAGGCCTGGCATACCGCAGAACGGAGGAAACGGCCTTGTGTTCGACCGGCCACGTTAGAAACAGGATCCTGTTCTTCGGGAGGGGTCTGGCATACCGCAAAACGGAGGAAACGGACCTCCTACAGTCGAAATGGGGTCCTGTTGATCGGGAGGGGTGTGGCGTACCACAAAACGGAGGAAACGGACTTGTGTTGGAGTGCTACGGTCGAAACGGGGGTCGTGTTCATCGGGAGGGGTGTGGCGTACCACAAAGCGAGACTCCACGGGATACTGTTCATCTCCACCGTCGACCCCCTCTAGCCTCCACGGGCTACTGTTCATCCACCGTCGACCTCCTCAAGCCTCCACCTGCGAGTGTTCATCCACGGGCTCCTGTTCATCCAGCCTCCACCGCACGCAACTCCACCGGCTACTGTTCAACCAGCCCTCTCCACACAGGCTCATGTTCAACCACCCCTCCAAGGGCTACTGTTCATCCATCCCTCCACCGTCTACTGTTCATCCATCCCTCCACGGGGTGGTCCTGTTCATCTAGCCCTCCAC
>NC_057800.1:236048580-236072529 GCF_018294505.1 Triticum aestivum
CATCCAGAGGCGGCATCTATCGGCTACAGTTAGCAGCAGTAGCAAAGGAATCGCTCGATCGGGTTCAGTTAACAGCCATCGATCGATCGCTCGGGTTCAGTAACGTGTAGCCTGCAGTGCAATCACTCGGGTTCAGTTAGAGCCCAACGCCTCGCTCGGGTTCAGTTAGAGCCCAACGCCTCGCACCCACGCGCGTGCGTGTACGAGAGAAACGTGTAAACCTCTGTGCATCGCTCGGCCCCGCCCTCCGACCGTAGCCGAGAACACCCTAATATTTTCCTCGCCCTCGCTTCTACCATGGTTTTTTTCGTCATGGACAGCCCAAAGAATGTCATGCACCTGTGTCTTCGGCCCACCCAGGATGAAAAGCCCATTTTCTGTCATGATTTTTTGTCATAGAAGTAGGAGCCCACCACATCTATGATGATATCGGGTTTTGTCACAATTATCGTCATAGAAGTGTCATAAGTATGACAGAAAAAATTCGTTCGGCCCACAATGTCACGGATGTGTCTTTTTTTGTAGTGAGTATTCAACCCAAATTTATAGATTCAACACAACGGGAGCCAAAGAATATTTGTAGGTATTAGCAGCTGAGTTGTCAATTCAACCACGCCTGGAGATTAATTATGTGCAGCAACGTGATCAGTAGCAAAGTAGTATGATAGTTTTTATAGTAGTGACAACAACAATAGTACTGGTAACAGTGATAGCAGTAGTTTTGTAGCAAGTGCAACAGTAACGATAGCAGTAGTAATTTAGCAAGAACAATGTAAGATAAATCCTTAGGCATTGGATCGGTAATTTGTTGGATGATATTCATCATGTGACAGTCATAACCTAGGGTGATACGGCACTAGCTCCAGTTCATAAATATAATGTAGGCATGTATTTCGTAAATAGTCATACGTTCTTATGGAAAGAACTTGCATGACATCTTTTGTCCTACCCTCCCATGGCAGCATGGTCCAATTGGAAACTATGGGATATTAAGGACTCCTTTTAATAGAGAACCGGAACAAAGCATTAGCACACGGTGAATACATGAACTCCTTAAACTACGGTCATCACCGGGAGTGGTCCCGACTGTTGTCACTCCGGGGTTGCCGGATCATAACACGTAGTAGGTGACTATAAATTTCAAGATCGAATCTAGAACATGGATATAATGGTGATAACATAAACGTTCAGATCTGAAGTCATGGCACCCGGGCCCAAAGTGACAAGCATTAAGCATGGCAAAGTCATAGCAACATCAATCTCAGAACATAGTGGATACTATGGATCAAGCCCTAACAAAACTAACTAGATTACATGATGAATCTCATCCAACTCCTCACCGACCAGTGAGCCTACGAAGGAATTACTCACTCCCGGTGGGGAGCATCATTGAATTGGCGATGGAGAAGGGTTGATGATGACAAAGAACAAAGATCCCCCTCTCTGGAGCCCCAAACGGACTCCAGATCAGGCCTCCCGATGAAGAACAGGAGGTGACGGCAGCTCTGTCTCGTGGATCGTGATAATTCTTTCTCCTTGATTTTTTTCTAGAAAAATATGATTTTATAGCGTCGGTTTTAGGGTCCGCGGGGCCACCAGGTGGGGACAGCCCACCTGGGCGCGCTTGGGGGGCAGGCGCGCCCTGGTGGGTTGTGCCCACCCAGGTGCCCCCCTCAGGTGGCTCTTGGCTCCAGAAATTCTATTTTATTGTATAAAAATCCTCGCAAAGTTTCATTCCATTCTGAGAACTTTTATTTCCGCACAAAAACAACACCATAGCAGTTCTGCTGAAAACAACGTTAGTCCAGGGTTAGTTTCATTCAAATCATGCAAATTAGAGTCCAAAACAAGAGGAAAAGTGTTAGGAAAAGTAGATACGTTGGAGACGTATCAACTCCCCCAAGCTTAAACCTTTGCTTGTCCTCAAGCAATTCAGTTGATAAACTGAATGTGAAAAAGAAAAACTTTTACGAACTCTTTTGCTCTTGTTTGCATAAATAAGCTTAAACAATACGCAGGTTTTCATCCAACATTATAACTAACCATGCCGACAATAACTCATAAAAATAATATTAACAAATACCAAAGACATAATCAGCTAGCGAGCAATGATAAGATATCCCGAACAACAACATTTGCCATAGCAACCATGATATAATATGACAATAGTGGTATCTCTCTAGCCCTTTCTGAGACCGCAAAACATAAATGCAAAGCACCTCTAAGGTTCAAGCAGCGACTAAACATTGTAATACATGGTACAAAAGATCCAGTCATGATGCACCCAACATTAGTTATACACAATGCATAAGCATGACAACGGTGCTCTCAGGTTCTGGCACTTGTTTTAGAAGGTGATGACACAACATAAAAGTAAATAGATAGTCCCTTCGCAGAGGAAAGCAGTGATTTGCAGAGGTGCTAGAGCTCAAGTTTTTAAAACGGAGGTAAATGATATTTTGAGACATGCACCTTTCTTGTTTACTTCACGACCATCAGTTATCAATATCTTCCATGCTAAGCACGCTAGTGGCGGTTCCCAAGCGATAAAAGTAAAGGTTTTGACTCCGTTGGGTATTTTTGTTTGATTATTTGTAAGCTTTTTCTGTTTGCGGTTTGGGACTGGGCATCCCTATTACCGCCCTTTTCTCGTGCGATGACGAGTGAATAAACACTCGACCTGAGAATAACCCGCTTAGCATGGAAGATACCGACCACCTCCTGTCATTCCACGAACGATCTATTCACATAAAAAGGATATTTATTTGAAGTTTTTTTAGAGGTGGCACATGCAAATTTACTTAGGATGGCAGGGTAATACCGCATATAGGTAGGTATGGTGGACTCATCTGGAATAACTTGGGTTCGAGGTTTTTGATGTACAAGCAGAATTCCCACTTAGTACATGCGAAGGCTAGCAATTAGGTTGAGAAGCGGCCAGTTAGAGAGCAATAACGGTCATGAACATGCATTATGCATAAGTAACATTGGAAACTAGCATGAGTAGGATATGAACACCATGAACATAAATATCATAGAGGCTATGTTGGTTTTGATTCAACTACATGCATGAACACGTGCCAAGTCAAGCCACTCGAACATTCAGAGGAGGATACCATATCATCATACTACATCATAATCATTTTAACACAATGTTGATATCCAAGATAAATCATTATCCACTCCTAGCTACTTATGCTTGGCATGAGAAACTACAATCACTAATTGTCATTGCAAACATGTTTAATCATAATGGGCTGAAGCATGGATACTAGGTTTAACATATTTACAAAAACAGAACATGTCGAGTTCATACCAGTTTCTCTCTGCCATGGCTAGTTCATCGAATATCGTCATTATTTCCTTTCACTTGCATGACCGAACGATGTGAAAATAACAATAGTGCAAGAGTGTCGTGGACTAAGCTGGAACCTGCAAACATTTTATTCAACAGGAGATGACAAGGTAAAATCGGCTCTTTGTTAGATCAACAATCATTCATATGAGGGCCACTCAACATTTTCATCGTGGTCTTCTCCTCGGTAAGACTCGAATAAAAAGAAAAGAAGTTCAGAGAAACATACTAAAATATTTTTGGAGTTTTTGGTTTTGTTGAACAAGCAAATAAAAGGGAAAAGCAAAAATGAGAAAAACTAATTACACGAGAAAGCTCCCAACAAGCAAAATAAGAACAAGGGAATCTTTTTGGGTTTTCTTTTTAGTGCTACAGCTAAGCATGCATAGAAAGTAAACTCACTACAACTAATTTTTTTTGGTTTTTCTAAGGTTTTTCAAACACACAAGAAGAAAGCAATAAAATAAAATTAAGCATGGATGATACAATGAAAAAGTGGAGACACCGAGAGATGGAATAAGTGGACATGAATATAAAATCGGTGGAAACATGTACTCACCGAAGCTTAGGCTTTTGGCCTAACTTGGTAGTCTATCTGAAGCCTAGATAGTAGTCGGGGTGCTGAGGAGCGGGCATCCATGGATCCCACTGCTGAGGCTCGTCAAACAAAGCAGGTGCATGCAATGGAATAATATCACAAGTTCTAATACTATAAACCAGGTTATGTGGAATAGGGATGTTAGGATAATCGGTAGCAGTAAACTGGTGGTGATCCATGGCCGCATGATCTAAGTAGACCTTGGGCAGAGGATAATCATGAAGGCGTATCGCAACATTAAAGCGAGTCGTCAAACGAGTAGCAAAGATACCATAATGTATTTTACCCTTGGACTTATTAATGTGGAGGCGACGTGCCACAATAGCTCCCAAGCTATTAGTGTTGTCGCCCTCTAGTGCACGAGTAAGACAGCAAGGTCTGGAGAACTGAGTGCACCCACCTTCTCTCTAGCAAGCAAGCATTTTGCAATGAAAAGAGCAAAATAATGAATAGCAGGAAAATGCAAGCCGGCGGCAGTGATAGCCGACACCTCTCTCATCTCCCACTATCAAGGTACAATAAAAGGCCTCAAACTCTGTCGGCCTAGGCTCTACCAAACCACCACCAGCAGGAAGCAAGCATATTTCACAAAATTCAGTAAGAGGTATCTGATGGGGTTCAACATATAAATTGAATTGCACCTCAGGAGGATTATTCCTAGGAAGGAAATTAAAACTTTGAACAAAGGTGTTTGTGAGGAGATGATACTGTTCACATTCAGTTGCGATGAAGTTGGTGAGGCCGGCATTAGCAGCATATTGTGTAAACTCTTGCAGGATTCCAGCCTCTTCCCTGGACGAGATATGCGGCCATTCGCATGGCCATACTTCCGCAAACCTCCAGTTATGGAGATCATTGTCAGATGACTTCCCAATAACTCCCGTGGAGTTCTTCTTGGAACCAAACTTCCTAAAGATATTCATGTTTTCCTATGAACAAAAATTCTGAAATTATTAGTCCACCAAATTTTCTCAACAAAACTTTACAAGATTGATGCAACTACTCATAGGGATACATAGAGGCCATAGCAAGCATTCAAACTACTTAGAAATCTAAGAATTCAACATGCAAGCTCATCTACAACAACACCAAGAGTGTCTAATTATTCGAAATATAAACAACTGAAACAAAACTAATTGGACAAACGGATGAGTCACATACCAAGCAACAATCCCCCGAAACAGTTTCGCAAATGGAGCTTCAGGCAAAGAGATCAAAATCCGCGGGTTAGAGAGCAAGAACACGAGAGAGAGAGAGAGAGAGAGAGAGAGAGAGCGATGGGGATTTTTTCTGGAGGTAGGTGATGATGTGGTGTGAAGAGATAAGTGAGGGGGGCCACGTGGGGACCACAACCCTCTAGGGCGCGCTTGGGGTCCTGGCGCGCCCAGGTGGGTTGTGCCCACCTGGTGCACCTCCCTCTGATATTATTTGCACCGGAAATTCTTAAATATTCAGAAAAAAATTGTATTAAATTTTCAGAGCATTTTGAGAACTTTTATTTTTTGGTCATTTTTTATTACACGAGAAATTCAAAAAACAAACAAAATATGGCATTTTATTTTATTTAACTCCCTATTTTATTGTACCTAAAAAACAAACAAACCTGAGGGGGGCACCTGGGTGGGCTCTTGGCTCCAGAAATTCTATTTTATTGTATAAAAAATCCTCGCAAAGTATCGTTCCATTCCTAGAACTTTTATGCACAAAAACAACACAATGGTAGTTCTGCTGAAAACAGTGTCACTCAGGGGTTAGTTTCATTCAAATCATGCAAATTAGAGTCCAAAACAATAGGAAAATCATTAGTAAAAGTAGATACGTTGGAGACGTATCAACTCCCCCAAGCTTAAACCTTTGCTTGCCCCCAAGCAATTCAGTTGATAAACAGAAAGTGAAAAAGGAAAACTTTTACAAACTATTTTGCTCTTGTTTGCATAAATAAGCTTAAACAATACGCAGGTTTTCATCCAACATTATAACTAACCATGCTGACAATAACTCTTAAAAATTATATTAACAAATATCAATGACATAATCAGCTAGCAAGCAATGATAACATATCCCGAACAACAACATTTGTCATAGCAACCATGATATAATATGACAATAGTGGTATCTCGCTAGCTCTTTCTAAGACCGCAAAACATAAATGCAGAGCACCTCCAAGGTTCAAGCAGCGACTAAACATTGTAATTCATGGTGGAAAAGATCCAGTCATGATGCACCCAACATTAGCTATACACAATGCATAAGCATGACAGGAGTGCTCTCAGGTTCTGGCACTTGTTTTAGAAGGTGATGACACAACATAAAAGTAAATAGATAGTCCCTTCGCAGAGGGAAGCAGTGATTTGCAGAGGTGCCAGAGCTCAAGTTTTCAAAACAGAGGTAAATGATATTTTGAGACATGCACCTTTCTTGCTTACTTCACGACCATCAGTTATCAATATCTTCCATGCTAAGCACGCTAGTGGCGGTTCCCAAGCGATAAAAGTAAAGGTTTTGACTCCATTGGGAGTTTTTGTTTGATTATTTGTAAGCCTTTTCTTTTTGTAGTTTGGGGCTGGGCATCCCTATTACCGCCCTTTTCTCGTGCAATGGCGAGTGAATAAACACTCGGCCTGAGAATAACCCTCTTAGCATGGAAGATACCGACCACCTCATGTCGTTCCATGAACGATCTAGGCACATAAAAAGGATATTTATTTGAGGGTTTTTTAGAGGTGGCACATGCAAATTTACTTAGTACGGCAGGGTAATACCGCATATAGGTAGGTATGGTAGACTCATCTGGAATAACTTGGGTTCAAGGTTTTTGATGTACAAGCAGAATTCCCACTTAGTATAGGCAAAGGCTAGCAATTAGGTTGAGAAGCGGCCAGCTAGAGAGCAACAACGGTCATGAACGTGCATTATGCATAAGTAACATTGGAAACTAGCATGAGTAGGATATGAACACCATGAATATAAATATCATAGAGGTTATGTTGGTTTTGATTCAACTACATGCATGAACATGTGCCAAGTAAAGCCACTCGAACATTCAGAGGAGGATACCATATCATCATACTACATCATAATCATTTTAACGCAATGTTGATATCAAAGTTAAATCATTATCCACTCCTAGCTACTTATGCATGACATGAGAAAGTATAATCTCTAATTGTCATTGCAAACATGTTTAATCATAATGGGCTGAGGCATGGATACTGGGTTAAACATATTTACAAAAACAGAACAAGTCGAGTTCATACCAGTTTCTCTCTGCCACGGCCAGTTCATCGAATATCGTCATTATTGCCTTTCACTTGCATGAATGAACGATGTGAAAATAATAATAGTGCAAAAATGCCGTGGACTAAGCTGAAATCTGCAAGCATTTTATTCAATGATATGTGTCCAACATATCTATAATTTTTTATTGTTCCATGATGTTGTATCATCAATCTTGGATGTTTTATAATCATTTATAGTCATTTTATATCATTTTTTGTACTAACCTATTGACATTGTGCCAAGTGCTAGTTCCTGTTTTTCCCGTGTTTTTTACATTGCAGAAAATCAATATCAGACGGAGTCCAAATGCCATGAAACTTTACGTAGATTTTTTATGGACCAGAAGCAACGTGTTGGGCCTTGGTTGCACCTGGGGGAGTCCCGGGGAGGGGACAACCCACCAGGGCGTGCCCGGAGGCCCAGGTGTGCCCTGGTGGGTTGTGCCCACCTCGGGTGCCCCCCGGACCGCCTCTTTGCTCTATAAATACCCAAATATTCCCAAAACCCTAGGGGAGTCGACGAAATATTCATCCAGCCGCAGAGTCCAGAACCACCAGATCCAATCTAGACACCATCTCGGATGGGGTTCACCACCTCCATTGGTGCCTCTTCGATGATGCATGAGTAGTTCTTTGTAGACCTTCAGGTCCATAGTTAGTAGCTAGATGGCTTCATCTCTCTCTCTTGATTCTCCATATGATGTAACTCTTTTTGCGGTGTGTTTGTTGGGATCTAATGAACTTTGAGTTTATGATCATTCATATCTTTTTATATCCATGAAAGTTATTTGAGTTTCTTTGATCTCTTATATGCATGATCTCTTATAGCCTCGTATTTATTCTCTGAAATTTGGTTTTGTTTGGCCAACTTGATCTATTTATCTTGCAATGGGAAGAGGTGCCCGGTAGTGGGTTCGATCTTACGGTGCTTGATCCTAGTGACAAAAAGGGAACCGACACGTATGTACGTTACTACTAAGGATAACAAGACGGGATCTATATCTACGCAATAGATAAACGGATCTTGTCTACATCATGTCATCGTTCTTATTGCATTACTCTGTTTTTCCATGAACTTAATACACTAGATGCATGCTGGATAGCGGTCGATGTGTGGAGTAATAGTAGTAGATGCAGGCAGGAGTCGGTCTACTAATCTTGGACGTAATGCCTATGTAATGATCATTGCCTAGATATCGTCATAATTATTTGAGGTTCTATCAATTGCCCAACAGTAATTTGTTTACCCACTGTTTGCTATCTTTCTCGAGAGAAGCCACTAGTGAGACCTACGGCCCCTGGATCTTCTTCCTCATATATTTGCTTGTGATCTACTTTTCCTTTGCATTTTTATTCAGATCTATTAAACCAAAAATACAAAAATACTTTACTGCACTTTATTTTATTTGTGATCTATTATTTCAATCTACTACAATTTTCTGGCATCGTTACCCGAAAGGGATTGACACCCCCTTTAACACGTTGGGTTGTGACATGTTGTTATTTGTGTGCAGGTGCTGTTTACGTTGTGTTGCTTGGTTCTCCTGCCGGTTTGATAACCTTGGTTTCTTCACTGAGGGAAATACCTACCGTCGATGTGATGCATCATCCCTTCCTCTTTGGGGAAATACCGACGTAGTACTAGCAGACAGGAGCTTTTCTGGCGCTATAGTCACAGAGCAATCAAAAGGAATTTCCGGCGCCGTTGCCGAGGAGGATCTTCTTCATAACCAGGTTCCTAATAACAAATCTCATCTCCTTGCAATTTACATTATTTTCCATTTGCCTCTCGTTTTCCTCTCCCCCACTTCACAAAAATTTGCCTTTTGTTCGCCCTCTTTTTTGTTCGCCTTTTTTCTCGTCAGATCTATTGTTTGCTTGTGTTACCATGTGCCTTCTATATGCTTGCATCTTTGCTTGCTAAAAATCTATTGATATGGATCCCCATCCACTTTCTAATCGTTTTAAAAGATCCAATCATGATGAACCAATTGCTAGTGAATTGAGTGCACTAGATTATCTCTATGAAGTTTTGCTTGAGATTCGTGAATCTGGAAATTGTGATGAAGAAATTTATGAAGTGAATCATGATAGCTCCTTGAATGAAAAGCATGATTGCAATGATTTTACTATAAATTCTATTAATGTCAATTGTGATAATAATATGCAAAACCCCAAACTTGGGGATGAAAATTTTGCTATGTCCACTACTTATTGTAATGATCATGATTGGGGTGATTCTTCTCATGATCTTGAAATTGATTTAAGCCTTATGATGAATATGTTATTTGCAATAATATTGAAAGTGGGTTTGGAAGAGCGTCAACTTTAGGTAAAAATAATCCCACATATTTGGAGAGTGTTCAAGCTCATGAAATTTTTGATAAAACTGGGCTTGGAGAGGTCATGACTTTATTTGATGATAATCCCACTATTTTGGAAGAGTGTCAACTTTGCATGCATGTGGATCATGAAGAAAATATTTTATCTAATAATTATATTGTTGAATTTGATTATGATCCTACAAGCAATTATTGTGAGAGAGGAAAATATGGTCACAAAAATTTTCATGTTACTAAATTACCTCTCGTTATATCGAGATCGTTATTGTTTCTTTCTTCTTCCATGCATATGCTAGATATATCTTGTTTTGATGATTTGTTTGGTTATAAAATTCCTATGCATAGGAAGTATGTTAGACTTAAATGTGTTTCTCATATGTTTTATGATGCCCTCTTTGTGTTTCAATTATTATATTTCATGTGAGCATCATTGAAATCTAAAAGCCTATCTTGATGGCTATAAAGAAAGAGCTTGTTGGGAGGCAACCCAATGAATAAAATTTATTTTTGCTTTTCGCTTCCTGTTTTTGAGTGTTAGCACAATTATAATACTGTTATGATTGTGTTTTTTATGTTTTAATTAGTGTTTGTGCCAAGTAAGCCTTTAGGATCTTCTTGGGTGATAGTTGTTTGATCTTGTTGAAAAAACAGAAACTTTTACGCTCACGAAATTAATTTTCATTTTTTTACCAGAGAGCGATAAAATACCCATTCCGCTTTCCGTAGATCAATATACAAATTTCTCAGGTCCTCCTAATTTTTCAGAATTTTTGGAGTTACGGAAGTATTTGAAATAGTCATATTGCTACAGACTGTTCTGTTTTGATAGATTCTGTTTTCTTTGTGTTGTGTGCTTATTTTGATGGCTCTATGGTTTTCCTTGATGAGTTTTTGCCATAGAAAAATTGCAATACATTATATATAATACAAAAACAAAATATGAACTGGTTTGATATAGCACTTATAGTAGTGGTTTATTATTCTTATACTAACAGATCTCACGAAGGTTTGTTGAGTTTTGTGTGATTGAAGTTTTCAAGTTTTGGGTTATCTTATGATGGATGAAGGAAGGACAAAAGAGCCTAAGCTTGGGGATGCCCCGGCATCCCAAGCTATTATCCAAAAATGAGCAATCAACTAAGCTTGGGGAGTGACATCCCCGCTTTCTTCCAACAACTATCGGTATTTTACTCAAGACTATATTTTTATTCGTCACACGATATGTGTTTTGCTTGGAGCGTCTTGTATGATATGAGTCTTTGATTGTTTTAATTTGTGTTTTAAGTCATCAATTCTTGCTAGACACAACTATTCGAGAGAGCCAAAATTATGTCATGATTTGCTAGAATTGCTCGCTATGCTTCACTTAAATCTTTTATGAGCTAGGACTTGCTCTAGTGCTTCACTTATATCTTTTTTAGCACGGTGTGCTTAGTATTTTTGAAGAAATGCTCTCTTGTTTCACTTAGATTTATTTGAGAGTTAGTAAATTTTTTAAGAAATTCTCTCTTGCTTCACTTAAATTATTTTGAGAGAAAGAAATATTATGCTCATGATCTTCACTTATATTTGTTTGAGCTTATGAAAAGCAACACATGAAAAATAGTCCCAAAGTGATAGATATCCAAGAAGGATAAAGAAAAGAAAAATGTCATGAAGATCATTGGACAAAATAAACTTGATTCTTAGTAATAGTTTTGAGATATGATGATGTGATATGTGAGTTATGTTGATGAGTAATTATGCTCTAGTAGGAATATTGGTGTTAAGGTTTGTGATTCCCGAAGCATACACGTATAGTCTCTCGTTATGCTCTGATGTTGGAGCATGATTTAATTTTGATTGTCTTCCTTATGAGTGGTGATCGGGGACGAGCGATGGTCTTTTCCTACCAATCTACCCCCCCCCTAGGGGCATGTGTAGTAGTACTTTGCTTCGAGGGCTAATAAACTTTTTCAATAAGTATATGAGTTCTTTTTGACTAATGTGAGTCCATGGATTATACGCACTCTTACCTTTTTTGCAATTTGCTAGCCTCTATGGTACCGTGCATTGCCCTTTCTCACATTGAGACGTGGTGCAAACTTCGCAGGTGCATCCAAATCCCGTGGTATGATACGCTCTATCATGCATAAGCCTCATTATATCTTCCTCAAAACAGCCACCATACCTACCTATTATGGCTTTTCCATGGCCATTCCGAGATATATTGCCATGCAACTTCCACCTCTTTTGTTTGATGACTTGAGCCTTCATTATCATATTGCTTTGCATGATCATATAGCTGACATAGTGCTTGTGGCTCAGCCACCGTTCATCATTTTTCATACATGTTACGCTAGATCATTGCACATCCTGGTACATGCCAGAGGCATTTATATAGAGTCATATTTTGTCATAGGTATCGAGTTGTAATTTTTTATTTCTTTTGAGTTATAAGTAAATAGAAGTGTGATGATCATCATTATTCATTTTTAGAGCAGTGCCCCAGTGAGGAAAGGATGATGCAGACTATGATTCCCCCACAAGTCTGGATAAGACTCCGGACAATGAGAGAAAAAAAACAATAAGAGAAAAGAAAAGAGAAAAGAAAAGAAAGAAAGAAAAAAGAAAAAATAATAAACAAAGAGAGAAGGGGCATTGCTAGTATCCTTTACCACACTTGTGCTTCAAAGTAGCACCATGTTTTTCATGTGGAGAGTCTCCTATGTTGTCACTTTCATATACTAGTGGAAATTTTTCATTATAGGATTAGATGCACACCCACTTAGTTTTCATATTGAGCTTTCATACACTATAGCTCTTAGTGCATTCGTTGCATGGCAATCCCTAGTCCTCACGTTGATATCGATTGATGGGCATCTCCATAGGCCGTTGGTTAGCCGCGTCGATGTGAGACTTTCTTACTTTTTTGTCTTCTCTATATTTACCCCTATCATCATACTCTATTCCACCCGTAGTGCTATATCCATGGCTTGCGCTCATGTATTGCGTAAGAGTTGAAAAATCTGAAGCGCGTTAAAAAGTATGAACCAATTGCTCAGCTTGTTATCGGGGTTGTGCATGATAAATACTTTGTGTTAAGAAGACACGGCATGACAAGACTATATGATTTTGTAGGGATAACTTATTTTAGCATTGATATTTGCAAGACATGGTTGCTTGTTGATATGCTTGAGTATCTAAATCATCATGTCAAAACTAGAATATTGTTTTGAATCGCATAAAAAGTCCAATTGTCCATGCTATAAAGAAAATAATATGATATGACATGTTAAACAACACTCCACATCAAAAATGGATCAATGGTTGAGCATGGTGGGCTAGGGATAGCTTATCTTAGCGTTGATATTTTGAAAGACATGGTTGCTTGTTGATATGCTTGAGTATTTAAATTATCATGTCAAAACTAGACTATTGCTTCGAATAATATAAAAGTCCAAATGTCCATGCTATAAAGAAAGAAATATGATATGACATGTTAGGCAACATTCCACATCAAAAGTTCTATTTTTATCACTTCCCTACTCGAGGATGAGTAGGAGTTAAGCTTGGGGATGCTGATACGTCTCCAATGTATCTATAATTTTTTATTGTTCCATGCTGTTATATTATCAATCTTGGATGTTTCATAATCATTTTATATCATTTTTGGTACTAACCTATTAACATAGTGCCAAGTGTCAGTTCCTGTTTTTTCTGTGTTTTTTACATCACAGAAAATCAATATCATATAGAGTCCAAATGCCACGAAACTTTACGGAGATTTTTTATGGACTAGAAGGAACATGTTGGGCCCTGGTTGCACCTGGGGGAGTCCCGAGGAGGGAACAACCCACCAGGGCGCGCCAGGAGGCCCAGACGCGACCTGGTGGGTTGTGCCCACCTCGGGTACCCCCCGGACCACCTATTTACTCTATAAATACCCAAATGTTCCCAAAACCCTAGGGAAGTCGATGAAATATTCACCCAGCCCCCGCAGAGTCCAGAACCATCAGATCCAATCTAGACACCATCTCGGATGGGGTTCACCACCTCCATTGGTGCCTCTCCGATGATGCGTGAGTAGTTCTTTGTAGACCTTCGGGGACGTAGTTAGTAGCTAGATGGCTTCATCTCTCTCTCTCTCTTGATTCTCAATACAATGGTCTCTTGGAGATCCATATGATGTAACTCATTTTGCGGTGTGTTTGTTGGGATCTGATGAACTTTGAGTTTATGATCAGTCATATCTTTTTATATCCATGAAAGTTATTTGAGTTTCTTTGATCTCTTATAGCCTCCTACTTCTTCTTTGATATTTGGGTTTTGTTTGGCCAACTTGATCTAGTTATCTTGCAATGGGAAGAGGTGCCCGGTAGTGGGTTCGATCTTACGGTGCCTGATCCCAGTGACAGAAAGGGAACCGACACGTATGTATCGTTGCTACTAAGGATAAAAAGACGGGATCTATATCTACGCAATAGATAAATGGATCTTGTCTACATCATGTCATCGTTCTTATTGCATTACTCCGTTTTTCCATCAACTTAATACACTAGATGCATGCTGGATAGTGGTCGATGTGTGGAGTAATAGTAGTAGCTGCAGGTAGGAGTCGGTCTACTAATCTTGGACGTGATACCTATGTAATGATCATTGCCTGGATATCGTCATAATTATTTGAGGTTCTATCAATTGCCCAACAGTAATTTTTTTACCCACCGTTGGCTATCTTTCTCGAGAGAAGCCACTAGTGAAACCTACGGCCCCTGGGTCTTCTTCCTCATATATTTGCTTGCGATCTACTTTTCCTTTGCATTTTTATTAAGATCTATTAAACCAAAAATACAAAACTACTTTGCTGCACTTTATTTTATTTGGGATCTATTATTTCAATCTACTACAATTTTCTGGCATCGTTACCCGAAAGGGATTGATAGCCCCTTTAACACGTAGGGTTGCGAGGTGTTGTTATTTGTGTGCAGGTGTTGTTTACGTTGTGTTGCTTGTTTCTCCTACCGGTTCGATAACCTTGGTTTCTTCACTAAGGGAAATACCTACCATCATTGTGCTGCATCATCCCTTCCTCTTTGGGGAAATACTGGCGTAGTCCTAGCAGACAGGAGCTTTTCTGGCGCTATAGTCAGAGAGCAATCATTCAACAGGAGAAGACGAAGTAAAATGGGCTCTTTGTTAGATCAACAATCATGCATATGAGGGCCGCTCAACATTTTCATCATGGTCTTCTCCTCGGTAAGACTCAAATAAAAAGAAAAGAAGTTCAGAGAAACACACTGAAATATTTTTGGAGTTTTTGGTTTTCTTGAACAGGCAAATAAAAGAGAAAATCAAAAATGAGAAAAACTAATTACACGAGAAAGCTCCCAATAAGCAGAAGAAGAACAAGGAAATCTTTTTGGGTTTTCTTTTTAGTGCTACAGCTAAGCAAGCATAGAAAGTAAACTCACCACAACTAATTTTTTGGTTTTTATAAGGTTTTTCAAACACACAAGAAGAAAGCAATAAAATAAAATTAAGCATGGATGATACAATGAAAAAGTGGAGACCCCGACAAATGGAATAAGTGGACATGAATATAAAGTCGATGGAAACACGTACTCCCCTAAGCTTAGGCTTTTGGCCTAACTTAGTAGTCGATCAGAAGCTTGGATAGTAGTTAGGGTGCTGAGGAGCGGGCATCCATGGATCCCACTGCTGAGGCTGCTCCTTTGCAGCAGCATGCTTGTTCCGGTAGGCGATGATATCTGCAGGCATAATCCTGTATCAGCCCCTGGCAATAGGATCAAACAAAGCAGGTGCATGCAATGGAACAATATCACGGGTTCTAATACTATAAACCAGGTTATACGGAATAGGGTTGTTTGGATAATCGATAGCAGTAAAACTGGTGGTGATCCATGGCCGCACGATCTAAGTAGACCTTGGGCAGGGGATAATCATGAAGGCGTATCTCAACATTAGAGCGAACCGCCAAATGAGTAGAAAAGATACCACCATGTATTTTACCCTTGGACTTAATAATGTGGAGGCGACGTGCCACAATAGCTCCCAAGCTATTAGTGTTGTCGCCCTCTAGTGCACGATGTAAAATAGCAAGGTCTGGAGAACTTAGTGCACCCACCTTCTCTCTAGCAAGCAAGCATTTTGCAATGAAAAGAGCAAAATAATGAATAGCAGGAAAATTCAAGCCAATGGCAGTGATAGCCGACACCCCTCTCTCATCTCCCACTGGCAAGGTATGTTAAAAGGCCTCAAACTCTGTCGGCCTTGGATCTACCAAACCACTAGCAGTAGGAAGCAAGCATATTTCACAAAATTCGGTAAGAGGTATCCGATGGGGTTCAACATATAAATTAAATTGCACCTCAGGAGGATTATTCCTAGGAAGGAAATTAAAACTTTGAACAAAGGTGTTTGTGAGGAGATGATACTGTTCACATTCAGCTGCGATGAAGTCGGTGAGGCCGGCATTAGCAGCATATTGTGTAAACTCTTGCAGGATTCCAGCCTCTTCACTGAACGAGATATGCGGCCATTCTCACGGCTGTACTTCCGCAAACCTCCATTTATGGAGCTCACTGTCAGATGACTCACCAATAACTCCCTTGGAGTTCTTCTTGGAACCAGATTTCCTAAAGATATTCATGTTTTTCCTATGAACAAAAATTCTGAAATTTTTAGTCCACCAAATTTTCTCAACAAAACTTTACATGATTGATAGCAACTACTCATAGGGATACATAGAGGCCATAGCAAGCATTCAAACTAATTATAAATCTAAGAATTCAACATGCAAACTCATCTACAGCAGCACCAAGAGTGGCTAATTATTCGAAATATAAACAACTGAAACAAAAACTAATTGGAAAAACAGAGGAGTCACATACCAAGAAACAATCCCCCGAAACAGTTTCGAAAACGAAGCTTTGAGCAAAGAGATCAAAATCCGCGGGTTAGAGAGCAAGAACATGAGAGAGAGAGAGATGAGGATTTTTTTTCTGGAGGTAGGTGATGATGTTGTGTTAAGAGATAAGTGAGGGGGGGCATGTGGGGACCACAACCCACCTGGTGCACCTCCCTCTGATATTATTTGCACCAGAAATTCTTAAATATTCAGAAAAAAAATCGTATTAAATTTTCAGAGCATTTTGAGAACTTCTATTTTTGGGTCATTTTATATTACATGGGAAATTCAGAAAACTGACAAAATATGGCATTTTATTTTATTTAACTAATAGAACAAAAAACAAAAGGTAGGGATAGAAGGTAGTGCTTACTAAATTCATCAACTTCATACCTCTCAAAAATGATCCATTAATAAGGTTGATCAAGTCTTATTAATAACCACTTTCGATTAGCATGAAACCGAAGAACTTTCATAAATCACTAAGTTACCTCAACGGGGATATGAATGTCCCCAACAATAAGCATTTCATATTTCTTTTTGGCGGTAGGTAGAGGTATTCGAAAACTTCCAATAGTGATTGTAGGAGATTTTTCGACAACATTAATACCATTCACTTGGAATTGTTTCTTCGGAAGTGCCCCGTATGCTCATTACCATTGATATGAAATGTGACCTTGCTTTTATTGCCATCAATAACAGCCCCTGCAGTATTCAAGAAGGGTCTACCAAGGATAATCGACATGTTGTCGTCCTCGAGCATCTCAAGTATAACAAAGTCAGTCAAAATAGTAACATTAGCAACAACAACAGGCACATCCTCACAGATACCAATAGGTATGGCAGTGGATTTGTCAACCATTTGCAAAGATATTTCAGTAGGTGTGAGTTTATTCAAATCAAGTCTTTTACATAAAGAGAAAGGCATAACACTAACACCAGCTCCTAAATCACATAAAACACTCACATAATTCTTTTTGATGGAGCAAGGTATAGTTGGTATCCCCGGATCTTCCAAGTTTTTTAGGTACTCCATCCTTAAAAGTATAATTAGCAAGCATGGTGGAGATTTCAGATTCCGGTATTTTTCTCTTATTGGTGATGATGTCTTTCATATACTTTGCATAAGGAGGCATTTTAAGGATATCAGTCAAGCGAGTACGCAAAAAGATTGGTCTCAACATTTCAGAAAAAGCGTTCAAATTCTTCATCATCATTCTTTTTAGTTGATTTAGGTGGAAAGAGAATAGGTTTTTGAACCCACGGTTCTCTTTCTTTACCGTGTTTTCTAGCAACAAAATCTCTTTTACCATACCTTTTATTTTGAGGTTGTGGGTTATCAAGATCAACTGGAGGTTCTATCTGAACATCATTGTCTGGTTCTTCATTATTTGGTTGACTATCTTTATGAACCTCATCGTTATCTTTTTCATTATCAGAAGGTGAGTGTTCACTACCAGGTTGAGTTTCAGCATCAGAAATAGAAACATCATTATCATTATCAAAAGGACTAGGCGCAGTGGTGTTGTTCCTTTGTGAATCATGTTCAATTCTTTTTGGGTGTCCCTCAGGATAAAGTGTTTCCTGAGTCATTTTACCTCCTCTAGTTGCAACTCTAACAGCAAAGTCATCTATATTGTTATTCATTTCATCTAGCAACTCTCTTTGAGATTTAGCAACTTGTTCTAACTAGGTTTGAACCATAGAAGCATGCTTTCCAACACCTCTAAAATCATTTGAGATTCTAAATAATAAGTCACTCAAGCGAGTAATCATATCAGAGTTGTATTTCAATTGTTTCATAACATTCGCATTGAAGTGATCTGGTTTTCTAATATAGTTTTCAAACTCATAAAGGCATTGGCTAGGGTGCATATTGTGAGGATTGTCATTATCATTGAACTTCATTAGATAATTTACCTCTACCACCTTAGGCAGTGGTGGTGTATTAAGCCCATGTATTTCTTCAATAGGAGGTAAATTTTTGACATCCTCGGCTTTAATACCTTTTTTCCTTCATAGATTGCTTTGCCTCTTGCATATCTTCAGGACTAAGATATAATATACCCCTCTTCTTCGGAGTGGGTTTAAGAGGTGATTCAGGAAGAGTCCAATCATCATAATTTTTCAACTTTAGTAGGATCAACACTATAAGTAATAGTTTCTTCTTCAACTTTAATAGGTTCTACTACTTTAACTTCAATGGGAGGATGATATCTAAACCACTTCTCCTTAGGGAGATCAACATGAGTAGCAAATGATTCATAGAAAGAAGCTACTATCTCAGAGTCAAGTCCATATTTAGTGCTACATTCACGAAAATCATCGGTATCCATAAAAGATTTAACACAATCAAACTTAAGGTTTATACCTGACTCCTTACCTTCGTCGAGTTCCCATTCTTTAGAGTTGCATTTAATTCTTTCCAATAAATTCCATTTGAATTCAATATCCTTCTTCATAAAAGAACCAGTACAAGAAGTATCGAGCATGGAGCGATCATTATGAGAAAGCCGAGCATAAAAATTCTGAAAATAATTTCCCTTTAGAGCTCTTGATTGGGCATGAATATAACATTGACTTAAGCCTCCCCCGAGCTTGAGCGATACTTTATACTTCACAAGGCCAAAAATTATATATATAATTCCAATCACGATGAACCAAATGCATAGGATAAAACTTCTTATGAAATTCCAATTTCAATCGGTTGTAGTTCCATGATCCAATATCATCACATAGCCTATACCATGTAAATGCCTTTCCCTTCCAAGATAAAGGGAAGACCTTATTCTTGACAACATCCTCGGGCATACCTACAAGCTTAAATAATCCACAAACTTCATCCATATAGATTAGGTGCATATCAGGATGTAATGTTCCATCTCTTGCATAAGGATTATCTAGCAGTTTCTCTATCATACCCGGAGGAATTTCATAATAAACATTTTAAGTAGGTGTAGTAGGTTGAGTAGCAACTCTTTGCTCTTTTGGTCGAGGTGAAGATACCCCGAACAAGCTCCTCAGAGGATTATTTTCCATAGTAACAAGTGACAGTAAATTTCAGCACACTATATAAATGTATCCTTACCAAATTTCACTTCCCAAAGGCGCTTCACTCCCCGGCAATGGCGCCAGAAAAGAGTCTTGATGACCCACAAGTATAGGGGATCCATCTAGTCCTTTCGATGAGTAAGAGTGTCAAACCCAACGAGGAGCAGAATGAAACGATAAGCGGTTTTCAGTAAGGTATTCTCTACAGGCACTGAAATTATCGGCAACAAATAGTTGTATGATGAGGTAATTCATAATGGGTAACAAGTAATAAAACTAAACAAGGTGCAGCAAGGTGGCCCAATCCTTCTTGTAGCAAAGGACAATCCTAGACGAACTCTTATATAAAGCAAATCGCACCCGAGGACACATGGGAATTGTTGTCAAGTTAGTTTTCATCATGCTCATATGATTTGCGTTCGTTACTTCGATAATTTGATATGTTGGTGGACCGGTGCTTGGGTGCTTCCCTTCCTTGGAAAATCCTCCCACTTATGAGTAACCCCTCTCGCAAGCATCCGCAACTACGAAAGAAGAATTAAGGTAAACCTAACCATAGCATGAAACATATGGATCCAAATCAGCCCCTTACGAAGAAACGCATAAACTAGGGTTTAAGCTTCTGTCACTCTAGCAACCCATCATCTACTTATTACTTCCCAATGCCTTCCCCTAGGCCCAAATAATGGTGAAGTGCCATGTATTTGACGTTCACATAACACCACTAGAGGAAAGACAACATACATCTCATCAAATTATCGAACGAATACCAAATTCACATGATTACTTATAACAAGACTTTTCCCATGTCCTCGGGAACAAACGCAACTACTCACAAAACATATTAATATTCATAATCAAATGAGTATTAATTATTATCAAGGATCTGAACATACGATCTTCCATCGAATAAACCAACTAGCATCAACTACAAGGAATAATCAACACTACTAGCAACCCACAGGTACCAATCTAAGGTTTTGAGACAAAGATCAGATACAACAGATGAAGTAGGGTTTGAGAGGAGATGGTGCTCGTGAAGATGTTAATGGAGATTGACCTCCTCTCGATGAGAGGATCATTGGTGCTGACAATGGCTTCGATTTCCCCCTCCGGGAGGGATGTTTCCCTGGTAGAACAGCTCCGCCGGAGCCCTAGATTGGTTCTGCCCAGGTTCCGCCTCGAGACAGCGGCGCTTCGTCCCGAAAGCTTCCTTCTTATTATTTTCAGGTCAGAACACAACATATAGCAGAAGATGGGTGTCGGAGGCCTGCCAGGGGGCCCACAAGGACGGGAGGCGCGCCCTCCACCCTTGTGGTTGGCTAGTGGGCCCCCTCTGGTGCTTTCTTTGCCCAATATTTTATATATATATTCCAAAAATACTCTCCATGAATTTTCAGGACTTTTGGAGTTGTGCATAATAGGTCTCTAATATTTTCTCCTTTTCCAGTCCAATATTCCAGCTGCCGGCATTCTCCCTCTTCATGTAAACCTTATAAAATAAGAGAGAAAAGGCATAAGTATTGTGATATAATGTAACGCCCCGAGTCCGATGCGCCAGGTGTCTTCCAGTTATTCGTTGTTGTTGCCAAGTCATTCGCTTGCGTCTTGCATTTTGCCATGTCATCATGTGCATTGCATCATCAGGTTTTCAAAACTTGCATCCGTCCGGGTTCCCCCCAGTTCCTTCTGTTGTCCGTTCTGAGCCCCACCACACTCGCACGCGCCCGCGGCACGTCCGAAATTTTATTTTATAATTGGCCCGAAAATCTTCTCGGAATGGGTTGAAAGTTGGCATGCGGTGTTCTTATGTTGTCAGTAGGCCGCCTGCCAAGTTTCGTCGCATTCGGAGCTCGTTTGATAGCCCAACCGTTAAACATATAGTGACATTATAGTCGGTCATACGTCGGACATTTTCAGTCTCCGGAAACTGCTGCCATGCCTCACTTCTTCCCTCTCTTCTCAGCCCAACCCCCTCTATACAGTCCTTCTAGCCCACCTACCTACCCCCTCCTCGCGTCCAGAATCGTCCGATGGCGATCACACGGTCCAAAAACACCTCCTAACCCCTAACCCTAGCAAATCTGCTATATAAGCAACCCCTAGTCCATTTTTGGACAAACCTAGCTCTTCCCCTACCCCTAGACCCCTTCTCCTCAGATCCGCTGGCACCAGCTGCAGCTAACCCCCACCACCTCGAAACCAGCCGCCGACCAATCCCTCCCCACCACTTGTCGTCGCTGATGCCACGCCATTCGGCCAATACCAGTGCGCCATCTCACCCCACTAGGTGCTCCTAGCCAATCCCTCCGTGCCACATCGCCCAACCATCCTCCTCCACCCCACGTGGCCCGCCTGAGCCCGCAACCGGCCCACCCCGGGCCGGGTCTAGGCCCGAGCGCCTCCTCCCCAGCGCCCCGTCTTCCTCCCGCCGGGCAAGAGCCCGAGCACCTCCGCCCCGCCGCCTCGTAGACCTCGCCGCCCGTCCTCGCCGTCCCGCCGCGCTCAGCCACCAGAGCTCTCACTGCCAACGAGCCTTGCCGCCGCCCCCTGCTCCCCTGCACTTCACCTGCACTTCACCAGAGCCAGTGCTCTGCCGTCCCCTGCACTTCACCTCTCCCTTCTGCTCGGTTCTCTCCTCCCTGTAACCTCTCTCTCCCTCTCCAGGATCTTGTCCACCGCCCCATGGACGCCGTCACTGCCTCCCGCCTCACCGTCGATCCGACTAGATCTGGCCGGGAATGGGCTCCCTGCGCCCGGATCTGCTGCCCTCGCTGGTTTTGCGCCGTCGCCAACCTCCCCTGCTTCTTTCTCGAGCCAGAGGAGACGCTCGCAGCGCCGCCCCACCCCCGTTGACCGCGCCCCTCCACCTCATTCGATCCCACTACCAGGGACGAGCGTCAGGGCCCAGCCAGCGCCCTGTCGGCCTACCTCTTCCATCGTTCGGGACTTGGCCCATCGAGCTGACTCTCATTGGCCCATCACCGCGATCCCCAAGGCCCAGTTCCCTATAGCCAATGTGAGCAACTCCCCTCAGCCCAGTACAACTTAGATTTGGCCCAACATGTTTTTTTCTTGTCTCTGGCGATTTTGTCATTTATCTAGGGTTTTACAATTTTGCAGATTAGTACCTAGGATCATGCATCTAATAACTTCTTAACCATGCATCGGTTTAAAACAAATTATATATGAAAAATGCCTAGATTTTGGTTTAGTTTCATAATATGCAACTTCCATCCATGTTTAAAATGTTTAAATGGGATGTTTGTTTAAATTTGCTTAAATAACATGTTAAAATGATTTAATTCATAACTAATTAACCGTAGCTCCGAATTAAATAAATTATATATGTAACTTGCTTAGAAAAATGCCTAGTTTAACATGGTGCACTCATCTTGCATGTTTAACAACTCTAAAATATGGTTTAGGGAAGAACAGTACCAAATCCATAAATTGCATATGAGGATTTTCCGGAATTGTTGTTTGTTGTTTCCGGCCTCATTTGAACTTGACTAGATAGTTAGTTTACTTATACTTCACCTCTTGCCATGTTTAATAACATTTAATATTGTTGGGTACATAACCGAGAAAGAACTAAATAAGTCATGTGGTGTTTCGTCAATATGCAACTCGTTGCATATTATGCTCCGCTTAACTTGTAGTGTTGTTTGTTGCACTTTGCCATGCCATGCCTCTTTAAAACCAGACATGCATCATACTTGGTTGCGCATCATGCCATGTTTATGAGATGGTTGTTTACTATGTTGCTTGCTTCTTTCTGGGTTGCTTCTCTCGTTAGCTTCGGTTTCATTTCGGAATTGTGAGGATTCGTTCGACTACGTTGGGTCGTCTACTTCTTGCAGTCGTTCTTCTTCCTTGCGGGATCTCAGGAAAGATGACCATACCCTCGATATCACTTCTATCTTTGCTTGCTAGTTGTTCTCTCTATCGCTATGTCGCGCTACCTACCACTTGTTTATCAAGCCTCCCAAATTTCCATGATAGCCTCTAACCTTTTTCAACCATCCTAGCAAACCGTTGATTGGCTATGTTACTGCTTTTTCTCAGCCCCTCTTATAGTGTTGCTAGTTGCAGGTGAAGTTGAAGTTTGCTCCATGTTGGAACATGGATATGTTGGGATATCACTTTATCTCTTATTTAATTTAATGCATCTATATACTTGGTAAAGGGTGGAAGGCTCGGCCTTTTGCCTGGTGTTTTGTTCCACTCTTGCCGCCCTAGTTTCCGTCATACCGGTGTTATGTTCCTTGATTTTGCGTTCCTAACGTAGTTGGGGTTATGGGGCCCCCTTGACAGTTCGCTTTGAATAAAACTCCTCCAGCAAGGCCCAACCTTGGTTTTACATTTGCCTAACAACCTATAACTTTCCCTTGGGTTTTCGCGAGCCCGAGGGTCAT
>NC_057800.1:236072763-236073629 GCF_018294505.1 Triticum aestivum
AGTAGACTACAGGGCCACCTCGGGGAAACTTGTGGGCTGGTTTTACTCGTAGGATGTCTCATCCGGTGTGCCCTGAGAACAAGATATGTGCAGCTCCTATCGGAATTTGTCAGAACATTCAGGCGGTCTTGCTGGTCTTATTTTACCATTGTCGAAATGTCTTGTAACCGGGATTCCGAGTCTGATCGGGTTGTTCTGGGGGAAGGAATATCCTTCGTTGATCATGAGAGCTTGTGATGGGCTAAGTCGGGACACCCCTGTAGGGTATAAACTTTCGAGAGCCATGCTGTGACGCCCGGATAATTAAGCTACAACAACCATCTACTAATGATGCCACGTCACCTTGATTACTGATGCTAATCTTGCGTTAGTTCGAAACCAATTCTAATTCAAATTCAAAATTAGGCAAACATCAAAAGTTTTCAAATATTAAAAACCAAAATGTCCGGGTTGTGTCAGTTATTGCACAGATGACTATGATGAATAATCCACATTTTTATATAATGTATAAATGCACTAAAATGATTTAAACGGTAGCAAAACAATTTTTAAATGCCTTTGGTATTTTATAAAACACAAAACTAATTTATTTTGGGTTAAAACCTTTTGTGGCTGAGGGTTATTTTGAAACGTTGTTTTAGGAGTTGTTGTCATATTTTACTAAGTAAAAATAATGTGGGTCGAAAATTTAAAACAGAAAAGGAAAAATAAGAAAAGAAAAATAAAACAAAAGGAGAAAAGGGGAACCCCCCCTGGCCCAACTGGGCCAAGCCCACCTGGCCCAGCCGGCCAACCCCCTGGCCCAGCCCACCCCCTCACTCCCATATCCCCCCTCCCCCGGTCGGCAAACCCTAGCCGACCACCCC